>NW_008594405.1:15337-32825 GCF_000691845.1 Merops nubicus | reverse complement strand
CGGGGGCGGGTTCCCGGCGCTGCCTGCGTGCGCGCCGCGATAATGGCCATCGCGGGGCGGCGCGGGCCGGGCGGACGGTGAGGTCTCACCTGCTGAGCGCATTTCGCTTAGTCCGCGGCTTCCGCGGCCCTCTCCTTTTAAGTCCGCGTGTTCCTGCGCTCACACGAGACCCCGGGCACGGAGCGTTGATGCAGCGGAGAACGCAGAGCGTTGCAGGCAGGGGGCATTTTCCAGCCTCCTTCCCTTTAAGGCTCTTTTTTTCGGAGTTTCCAGGCTGTCAACTGAAATGCAATTTCGGCCGAAACTTACGATGGTTTGCAAGCTCCTGTACAGGAATGTAGGGCCCGTCCCCCTCTCCCCCCTGAAATATAAAACAAAATTAATAGTAAGCTAACATTTTACTTAAGAGTGTTTATTTTGTATATGTTTGGGGGAAGGAAATTGAATTTAGCTTGCCCTGCAAAGAAATTAAAAAAAGAATAATCTGAAAGAGGCTGTCACCCGCAGCATTTATATTTTGTGTATGCTTTTAAAAGCTGCTTTTGGCTGCGGAGGCTGGTAAAATATTGTGAAAGTGAGGAGCTGTTATATACCAGTAACCTATATTTACGTGTTCCTTTATATATACGCACCATATACATTTATCTACATGTACTCATCCTAATAAAAACATACTGATTTAGCTTGCATATTACTTCATACTATAGTTAGACTTTATGGTTTGAATCGATGCAGATGGAAAAGAAAGAGAATCTAAATATAATTTTGTCTTCAGATTCTTTTATTGTATAGCATACTGAAATTGCATTTATTGTTTTTTTTTTTAAAAAAAATTTAAATGCTAAGTAATTGTTCATTGTTCTGAATCTACACTTGCTACCTTTTGTTTTGGTTTTCTCTGCAGTGTGACCTAGAGAACCAAGACAAACTGCAGAATTTCCTGTCTGTTTAGGTCATGAAATTTTCACACCCTCCTAATTTATTGTTATGGTATTTAGTTATGGCCTTTCTAGATTTTCTTCTTTTTCCATGAACGTGCTGTTTGGAAATGAGCCTCGGAGAGCATGTTTACATTGCATTCAGATTAGGTATCATGTCCAAGTTGAAGACAAAATGGCTACTAAGTAAAACCTCTGCTTTTGTTATGGGTTTTCTTCTCAAGGAAAAAGAGCCAATATTTTAGCCTTTAAAGTGAAAGCTGCTTATCTGAATCAGGTAAACTTGATGAATAGCCCAAGCCCACCTTTGGTACCAAGGAATGCAGCGTTGTGAGAGTGGCTCGCTGGGTGCCAAGTCCCTGTGACCAGCAGAGGTTTGCCAGCACCTTTGCAGCCCTGTCTCCTGCTACTTTCACAGACGTTCCTCACCTCCCCACAAGTGTTCCTCCTGGCTGCCTGCATCCTGTGCCAGGCTTGGGGTTTCCATGCTGCTCTCAGGCAATATCCATTCTCTGTGGGTTATATCGTTGAAATGCAGTATTTGAGGATAAGGTTATTTCTAATAAGAAAACCTTTTCTCTGATATCTTAAAATCTTTTGTCTGGGACTACTACAAATTCTGTCTTTCTGCATTGTGATCAAGGAGTCTTCATTTGAGGCTGGAGTGTAATGTTAATTTGCATCTTCGTGTAGCGTAGGTTGTTTTTGAGCAGGAAGGATGCGGAGCATTGCCAGAGAAGTGGTTCACCCTGCACTCAGAGTACACAGTGGAAAGTCTTCTGTAGTTGCAGTCTCAGATATGCTGTTCAGAGGGTCATGGGGATGGGTGAACAGTGGGGAGAGGCTGTGGAAGACTGCTTGTGAAAATGGCAGTGCCTATTTGTTAACAAAACTAGGTGTAGCATGCCTTCTGTCCTCTCCTCTCCCTCACCTCTTCCCCTGCAGTGCCAGTTGTGTGTGCTGGGAGGCTGGCACATTCAATTCCTCCTTTGCTTCCCAAAGGGTTTAACACCTCTAGATTAGTACTCTTCTGGATTATTTTGCCCCTGCCTCTTTTCTCCCACAGCTTTGTGCACAAGTGGATGGACGTTTTCAGTTGATCATGTATGCTTGTTCATTTTAAAGGTTTTCGGTCTTCAAATTGTACCATCAATGAAAATAGTAATATAGCAAAATATAGCAACTACTGAAACGCTGGACTCGAGGATCACAAACAAGTCTGTGCTTGTCCTGTACAGACAAATATAGTGTGTGATGTAGGCCTCGAGCGGGACAATGAGTTATTCATTATCTCAACTCCATACTTAATTTATTCTGTTTATTAAATTAAAATGTAGTTTGACAAAAGTAGCTCAAGTAATTGTGAACACGTGGAATCCCTTAAAATGAAACAATAGGTTAACTCCTGCTGGTTAAAATGGCAAGCATGGTCAATGTATGTACTGAAGAGTTGAAAATGTGCTTGCTAGGAGTCCAGTCTGTTTGGGGGGGGGCTTTTTTTGTTTGTTTTTCTTTTTTTTTTCATATTTTTCACCATTAGTTTGGACTCGAGAAGAGGAAGATAAGAGAGTTGCTTATCTGTGCCTAAAAACAAATCAGGAAGTATTTATTTGCATTACAAAATGACATACAGGTATTTAACTGCTGTTGGGTTACAATAATTGAAGTTCATCATTGTCTGGGTTTTTTTGCCTGTCTGTGTCACGTGACCACATGCAGCAAAGTGGTGTCCATTTTTGTTTTGTGGTGCGTATGTGAGTTGCTGAGGCAGTTGGATGTGTTCTTACGGTGCCGATGAAACGGGCGGAAATAATATTACATGTCTTTTCCCATTGATGGCTTAGGAGTCTAGACAGGGAGAACACGTCTTTGGGAGCCCAGCCTGGCTGATTAGTGTCAGGTTGGGTGGGTTTGTAAATTGCCCTGGTCTTCTCTGGACTCTGGGCCTGAATCTGCCTGGTTTTGTTTCCCGTTAGATTCATTAAAGCTTTCATATTTATTAATAGCTTTTTGTCCAGACATGAGAGCCTGGGGCGGGAAAACCTCTGTAGTCAGCTGTCTGAGCATATAGACTAATGGGGTTTCAGTTATTTTCTTCGGGTGAGGATACTGTATTACCAAATGTGGTCTGTTATTTGTATATGAGGTTTCTGTACCCAAGCATAAGGTAGTGAAGGCAGAGTCTACTCGATATTATGCTAAGTTGCCAAAGAATATCCTGTGGCTGAAGACAGGCAGCAATGTATGTATGTAAAAGCATTGTGGGACAAGGATTGAGGGGTGGAGTCAACCAAGGGAAGAAGGCATCGGCTGAGGGTCTGCTCTCACTGGCATGAAAGAGAAAGACCAACAGTTTTAGGCAGTTAATCCCTCTGCTCACTGTATTAATCTAAAATCCAGTCCATAGCTGCAAGCATTGAAGGAACAGACAGGTTTGTTTTCTTGTTCACTGTCATGGATAACTGGTGATGGTTCTTCAATGAGTACTTGTTTACTGTTGTAAACAGTAATCTGGTGCTTGCATCTGTGCATCAATTGGCCCCTGCCTCTTTCACCTTATCTGCCTCTCGGCTCATTTTGAGCTAAAAACATCTCTTAGGATTTGAATATAATAATTCTGCTTGAGAGATTAATTTCTCTCCTCCCCAATATCTTGTGTGTAAACCGAGCTGAGGACCAGGCAATGTGGAGTAACAAACACAAAGCATTGCTTTTGCAGCCGTTTTCATTGGACATGGGTGTGGGTTTCAGATCCATAATTTTTTGTCCTCAAATCGCTCTTGTAGCTGTAAGTTATATTGGAAAACCACATGAACTATGCTGGTCAGTTCCAAAATTGGATGTCCTGAGGCCCAGCTTGTCTCATGTTGAAGGGGGAGTATTAAGTGAATTGTGCCTTGTTAGTTTTGGGCTCTTGGTGGCGGGCTAGAAAACCAGATGAGCTGATGTAGCACGCAACATTTTCTAACCTTTGGAGGGCTCCATTTTTTCTTATGACTTGCATCATTCCCGCTCCCTCTTGCAACTGCATCCATCGCTCCTCGTTAGGCATTGTCAGCAAGTGTGGATTGTCACTTAGCTGTTGGCAGAGCAAATGTTCTGTGATTTGGGAAATGCCATTGAGATTTTTTGTAGTAGGAATTGCTACATATTTGAATGGTTAGGTCAGCAGAAGAATTTATTTGCAGTCTTGATATTTTAGTAAAATACTTGGTAATGAAGAGGGAAGCTCAAGGGTTATGTGTTTCAGGCTCTCTGCAAACGCAGATGCAAACATCTTTTTGGTAGTATCTTCTGCAGTAGAAATTCCTGTAACATCCTTTACGTATTTTTTCCTAGAACATGGATTTCTTGAGTCAATCTGAGGACTCATCCATCTGCATTCACTCTTCTTCAACTTTCTGTAACTTGGGAGAGGGAGGCAGGGAATAAGAGAAAAAAAAACAAAACAAAACAAAACAAACAAAAAAAAAAACCCACCAAACCTCTCTGTATTTTGTTAAATGGCCTACCAAAATTGAGTGTAGAACTTGAAATTTCTTGTAGCCTGTTACAGACTTTTTGCGATTATTTTGTGCCCCCAGCCCAGAATGCAGCAGCCACCATTCCCTCCTTCATCCTGGTTAGTTCATTGTTGGAGGTGGGAAACAAAGCTTAAAATTCTTCAATATAAGATTATTAATTGTTGTGAGGAAGAGCTAATAATTATCACTGACAGGCATATGGGCTGCACGCACTCCACTATATCTGTGTAACATCACAAGTGTGTTTACCTTCTTTGAAAAAGTACTGTGAGTCCCTCAGCCAAATGCAAAAAATTTCTTGTTACTGACCTAGTTTTCTCTGGCTTAATGGTGCTGTTGTTTACAGGTAATGGTGGGACTTGCCGGTTCTGAATGTATTCTCCGAAGTGATGTATAAGCAGTTAAACACATGGGGAAAAAAAATTGAGCCGTGGACCGTGTTTTAGAGTAGTTATTGATGATTCCAGGGAAGGCTGGCCTTCCTTGGGCAAAGTACTTAGCAGTGTGTCATTCTCCTTCACACCCTGCTTCCACAAACGGATAGGAACGGGAAGTGGAATTTGCTTATTTTGGACTCCATCTGTTTCTGTACAAGTTGGTCAAAGTAGCTCCCTTGTAGCTGTTGTGGAGAAAAATGCGCTTCTGAGGTGAGTGCCATCTCAGGAAGACATTTCCATTAGAAAATCCATCTGGTCACTTCGTGTGCCTATTTTCTCTTTGACTGTAAACAAATTTTAAACTCCATGCCAGAGCGTAACCATCTGTGGTGCAAATCTACTGAACAGGGCAAAATAAATCCTACGCCATTTGTCACTTTTTTGACTTGACATCTTTTCCTCGAGGATGGCTGCTCTGTCCCCTCCATGGGTTGTTTTGGAGATCTTCCATTGCCGTGAACAAAGTCCAGGTGCACTCTTTATCTATTACTACACATTCCTGTATGGAGAAAATTTTCCTTTTTTGGGGGGAATCCCCCTGCGAGAATTCCTTCTCACCAAAGAGGCTTAAGAAAAGCATTTACTGTTCTCTGCTGAAATGCTTCCCCTTGCTATTGGGAGAGCCTTCCTCCATGCTGCTGACTGCTGGGAGTGGGCAGGTTGGCGGCATGCGGCAGGCAGTGCCAGAACAGCGTGGGAGGAGAAGCAACTTTCCAAAACAGGGCATGGCCACCATGGTGGTGGAGTTTCTAGGTCAGCAGGTGCAGAAGCCAATTTGGTCTGGAGGCATTTTTACAAGGTTAGAAAATAAACCCAAATAAAATGAATGTGCTGACCTTTATGTAACCTTTTGAGAATGGAGTTGAGGTTTTATTGAATATCCTGGCTCCGAGGTGGATGGAATAGCTTTGCAGAAAAAACATCTCTGTAAATCTACTTTTAGGCAGAGTGTATTTCTCAGTCTTGCTCATGGGCTGTGCCTGTTTCTTTAAACAATAGGATCTAATAAAGGGTGTGTGGTGAAAAAAAAAATATTTGAGTTGTAAAGGATTTGGCATTTTTACTGCTCTCCATTTAAAATGCATAGGAGTGTGTTAAATTGTTGACTTCACAGCATCAAGCGTATGCAATTCCTTGTTTCAGAAACACTTTACTTTCCACGACAGGACTTCTCTTCGTTGAAGCAAATCCAATTGTATGACATTGTGATCCAGAGCAGCAGTTCGAATGAGTTCTCAATAAGCACAGAATTGCAGAATTGTCATCCTAGGACTCTGTAGCTGGGTTGCTTACTAGTTGGTCTAGTTGTGTTTGATTTGCATGTGTCTCTATGCCATTGGCAAGTAGGAATCCAAATCTTTATCTGAAAAGAACTCTGAAACCATGCCCTAAGACTTTTTGATGCTGTATAAATAAATCAGAAAAAAAATACTATAACTGAGTAAGATGACAGTACTGCTCAGGTTTGGGTGATCAGATTTATATTGAAGCACAGATTAATCTTTTAATTAACTGGGGCTTGGGGTGGTTTTGTTAGTCTTTTCATTTTTTGTATATGTAGTTTTTGAGAGCAGGGGTTGAGCTTAATGTTTTTATACAGATCCCATAACTTATGTATGTTGCCTTCTCTTGTTACTCCACTCTGCTGCTTGCCAAACAGAAGTATTTGGAGAAGAGCCAGAGCTGCAAAATTCAGATCAGGATCCAAATTTGGATTTTTGGTTCAAGCCTTTCTAATATCTAATATTACAAAGCCTCATGTATAAAGAAGAAACTCCTTATTTTAAAACCGCAAAGATGAGGAGTTGGAGGTAGCTTTCTAGCTTGCATCTGGAGCAGTCCAGGTAGAATGCTGGACTGTATGTTTGAAAAGTTACCAGCAGGTGATTCAAAAAGTAAATTGAGTAGGTGAAAATGCAGCGCTTTGTCACCCAGGAAGAGCCCAACCAGAAAGACAGCACGAATTAGTACTTTGAAGACGGTGAGAAGAATCCCCTAGGTACACATAAAAATTCTGAAGGTGCTGGGATATTTCGTTGCGTTCCCTCAGATCTTTTGGAATTTTGAGGGTTTGTTTTGATCTGAATGGAGTTAACCAGTATCTCAAATTTAATACTTTCTTGATTTAATGGAAAAAGGATTATCTGTCATCAAGTAGGATGCTCGTTATCGGCTGCCGCACCATCAACAGGCTTTCAGTAAGCCGCCAAGTGTTTTTTGTTGTTGAATGTTTAATCTTTATGACAAAGGAAAAAAACATTCAGAACTTCCCGAATATTT
Organism: Merops nubicus; assembly: GCF_000691845.1. Classification (NCBI taxonomy): domain Eukaryota; kingdom Metazoa; phylum Chordata; class Aves; order Coraciiformes; family Meropidae; genus Merops; species Merops nubicus. The sequence goes on along the minus strand of NW_008594405.1, from coordinate 25,646 downwards.
TCCCTGTTGCTTGTTTTTAATCGCTTGTGGTTGCTGCACTGACATTGTACCAGTGGAAGGGTGGGGAGGCTGGGTGTTGCTGTAGGTGAGGCCGAGAGAGGGGTGGTCTCTGTGGGTGGAACCTGCACCCAGGGAGTCCTGGTGGAGGGTCCTCCCTTGGGTGGCAGGCCTGCTAAGCTCTCCCGTTGGACCTGCTCAGTACTGCACCAAGTGACTGGTCTAGTCTTTTCCTATTGTCCAGGCTATGTAAACTGTTACCTTTTTCTAACTGCAACCTATAAACACACGTCATGGTGCAGTGTGTGGTGGTTGTGGAGGTAGGGGATGTGTCTGTGGGGATTCCTCAGGGCATAGCTGCGCTCCTCCAGAGCGGTGGGTCCTGCTTAGCTTTTTCCTGCTTTCCCACTTCCTGAAGCTGCCTGTGGATGGTATCATTACTGATTGGCAGGTACTTCAAGTTTGAGAAGAAAATCTTGTTCCTGGGAAGAACTCATTTATTAAATGAGGCATATTCATATCTCCCCTAAGAGGAAGTTTGTGGTTAAATGTCAGGGTCCACAATTTATGGTGGTCCTTTTTGATGGATGCTCTCACAGGCATGGAGGCAATTTGTATTTCATATTCAAAGATTCCCAAGTGCCATGATAAGATTGTTGGGACTGCTGCCAGTGAACAAGTTGGACTGCACTGGGCAGCATGAATTACACCGCATTACTTTGGTTGCCTATAAAGCAGTGAATTAAATTATTTTTAAAACTGTCAGCAATACAGACAGAGTGTTGGATCTTTCTCTTAGTATGAGGTTGCCTGGAAGTGTCTGCCTTGAGCATCTCCTTGGACAAACAAGCATTAGCTTGTGAGCAAGATGTGCTGGATAGTAGGGTGGGCAGTTTGTTCTGTTGCCTTTTCCTCACCTTCTTGCCCATGTTTAGAAGTCACCTGAACATACATGGAGTAATCTTTGTTACTTCAATGAAAATACTTCTGTGTGCTTTTTCCCTTCTTCACAACTGTTACCATATTAAAATACAGACTTGCAAGACAGTTACTCAGTACCACAAGTGGTAACTGTTTGGAGGCCTGTGAATTGAAAAGTTTTAGCAGAATCACAAAATGGTAGGGGTTGGAAGGGACCTCTGGAGAGCATCTAGTCCAACCTCTCTGCTAAAGCAGGTTTACCTAGAGCAGGTTACAACCTCTCTGGGCAGCGTGTTCCAGGGCTCTGTCACCCTTAAAGTAAAGAAATTTTTCCTCCTGTTCAAGTAGAACTCCAGTTCTAGTTTATATTCATTGCCCCTTGTGCTATCACTGGACACAACTGAAAAGAGACCGGCCCCATCCTCTTGATACCCACCTTTTAGGTATTGATAAGCATTGCTAAGATCCCCTCTCAGTCTTCTCTTCTCCAGGTTAAACAGACCCAGGTCTCTCAGACTCTCCTCATAAGAGAGACGTTCCAGTCCCCTAATCATCTCTGTAACCCTCTGTTGGACTCTCTGCAGTAGTTCCCTATCTCCCTTGAAGTGGGGAACCCATAACTGGATACAGTATTCCAGATGTGGCCTCAGGAAGGCAGAGAAGAGGAGGAGGAGAACCTTCCTTGCCTTGCTGGTCACACTCTCTGTAATGCACCCCAGGAGACCATTTGCCTTCTTGGCCATGTGGGCACATTGCTGGCTCATGGTTAACTTTGCGTCCACAATGTCTATTTAATATTTTTTGTGGATGGGTTTTTAAGTCCTTTTTTTAATCTGCTTTGAAAAATAGTGACAACTCCCTCCTTCAGAACTACATTCGTTAGAGCAGAGTACTCGAGAGGCTTGGATGCTTGTTAAGTTGAGGGGAGAACTGGGTGAGGTGATGCTGGGTGCTGTGTGAGTCCCATTTATGGAGGCAATCTGAAAATGGGATTTGAGGCTTCTGCTTTGGGGCTGGACATCCTCTAGCAGCACTGGTTTATTGTGCGTGCTGGTGGTGTGCAGACATAGTTTCTCTTGAAGAGCACGTGGGTGGCAGAGGCCCATTGGTGTCCCTGCTGCACTCTTGAGGGAGGCTTCCTCGCAGGACAGGTACCCTGCCAAAGTGAGCTGTGCTTTTTGGTATTTAACAGCATCATCTGCTTCCAACTTCCATCTTTCACATTGTGTTCAGGTTCAGGTGCTTTGCACTTGCAGTTTTTCTTAGTGGAAAGTGAGTGATCGCTCCGTGATCCTTGTGCTGATGACATCAATATGGGTGAGGTGCCTGTGGGGCCAGCCAGTTGGTGTTCACGCCCTTGTGTGAAAGCTGCAGCTCTTTCTGCTGTGCTTGGACTGTCTGAAGCAAAGGCCAAAAATTGTTTTGAAATAATCTTGCAGGAGTCATAGAGTGTGCCACAGGAACCATTTATCTAAACTCTGACAAAATATGGCATTTCTTTCATTAGGAATACAAGAAAAGTATGCCTATTTTCTTTATAGTTTGATTTTCTTTTTTTTTTTTTTTTTTTTAATTAAGCCTTTTAGCATTATGAATGATGAGCTGTGTTAGGGCCTACAGTTGCTATTAGTGGTCATGTAAACTGAATAAATCAGTTGATATTTAAAAGGCAGTCAAATTACTCACTGACAGTAAACACAAGCTGCACACCTGGAACCACAGTTTGCTGAAGAGCTAAGGCAGTAGCCTGCTTTCCAGAATTGCCTTCATTATGCTTGATTCCAGTGCTATAGTTCAGCGATTAACTCACTAAAAGGTAAGAAATGAATTGGCTGAGAGAAAGGTGTATTTGCCTATTCTATTCAACCAGGGAATGAAGTGGGATTGACAGGTCTAGTTTGAAAATTATGGAGAGAGAGAGAGATTTTGAACAAGACCCATCGGCTGTACTTGTGATAGCTTACTGAGTCAAATCAATAATTCCAAACTAATCAAGAAATGTGCTGAAGACATAAGAAAAAGCACTTTTTTTTTTTTTTCCCTTTTTGCAGCAGTTTGGAAATGCTGATTTGTGTGTTTATTTACATCAGATGAAAGTTTGTCCAAATGCAGTTTATAGTGGAATTTCAGGTAAAAATTAATCTTGTAAATTAACATTTTATTGTGTAAAAATGCTGAAATACTAACCCTGAATATTTGGTAACCAATATAACTAAGTCCCTGATCCATTAAGATGTTCAGACAACAACCAAGCAGAAGCTAGGTGTCTGATTACCCTGTAAGTGTATGCCTGAATGTACACTATGAGTAGTCAATTGTCCTGGTTAATAATAGCTCAAAAATGGTAATACTTTTGATCTCTCAGGCTGGCAAGAAAAATGAAAACCAAGATTTCTTTGTAGTTGTTTTGTTGAGTACCAATAAGTTTAAGCAGCCCTCATTTGACTTTCATTGCACGTGTCCCCATGGACTACATCTTTCTCTTGCTAGAAGCTTACTTCTCTTGGAGGGATTAAGAATGTGAGGCTCATGTACCGTCATGGTTTGTATGTTCAGGTTGGTGAAACTCATAGCTTAATTGAAAAATGAAATTCAGATTGTGTACGGTGGTTCAGTGTGTGGAAGCCCTCTCTCTGTGAACACTTGGACATCTGTGTGTACTGGGCTGTTGTCAGTTGATATAATAAGCGTTTACACTGCAGAACCTAATAATTGTTACTTGTCACTTCACAGTGGTTCTTGTTCACTTCAGGAAAGTTCTTAGTTACCACTGAATACTTTAAATACCAGTCGTTTTGTAGGAAATTAGGCCAAATGTAGGATCAGGAGATAGCTGAAGTACATTGTAATCTTCTGGAAGATACAGTCCTTCCTAAATTTATCAGACTCGGAAAGGTGAGCTGCAGATTTGACTTGATTAGTTCAGCTGCTCAGTAAGGGAGTGGCAATGCAGCATGTAATTCACCTTAGAAATTGAAATCAAACTGTGTTAATAATCAAGAAAAGACATTTTCAGTCCCATAGTGCAGACATCTGCTCTCCCACTGGCATGTTTGTTTATGATGTGGTTCACAGTTTGTATATGATGTGTGATGTGAGAATCCAGACTGACCAGTTCTGTGGTGCTCTCAGACAATGTCACCTGTAAGGACACATCAGAAAAGTAGTTATGGGTAACATTAGTGTGAGACTTTGATACGAGCATAGTTCAGTAAATTTTTAGATGCTGAACGATGTTAGCCAGTTACATGCTGCAGCCTACAGGCTAATTTCAATGGTGAGGTTATCTCTGAGCATTGTTGTCATAGCCTTCTGTCCACATCTGTCTTAAATATAATTCTCTGTTGCTGTGATTTTTGGGAGGTCAGAAGTCTAATGCAGCTTGTCTGAAATCTGTTGTAATTCTCATCAAGGCCAGCCTTTTCTGTTTCTGACTTTTTTGCTAAGGAAGTTGTGGTGTAACTGTACAGTTCCCTGGGATGTTTGAAATGGACATATTATGAATAATGAATCCCTGCAGGTGTTCTGCAAGTCAGTTGTAATAGGTGCTAACTTGGGTGACCTGCATGGCTGTTGCTTAAGTACTTTGTACTAGAACGAGTCACGTGCCCTCTGCGATGTTTTCAGAAAACCATGACAATACAGAAACCTCAAAAATAGATATCAAAATGCTTATGGACAGCGCTGTGCCTGAAAAACAGGTACATTACTTGAGAAGGGATGACTGAGTTCTGTGGGTTTTGGGTCCCACATCACCCAGTTGCCTGCAGAAGCAGGATGGGGTGGCAGAGCTGGGTGTACCACAGGCTGCTTGCAACGAGCTGGCTGCGCACATTGTCCTGTGCTCTGAGGAGACGGAGTGCTGAACCCTAAAGTTGTGGGATATGAAGTGCTGGTCAGATGCCTGCCGTTCATAATTTCCATTCATAATTTACGTTTTAGAGGAAAAAAAGAACCTCATAGACTTGCTTGTTCATTCATCACGGCTGCAGAGGCAGTGTAGTAGTGAAGGCAGCAGTGGGTGGAGTGGAGGTGTCCGAGTGAATGATGCTCATCTGCCCTGCGCTCGCCGTTCACGCAGCACTGGCAGTGCCCTTGTCTGTTCTGGCTGCTGTGGATCTGTACAGGCCAGGTGGGTGCCTCAGCCTGAGAGCTGGTAAATGTTAACTTTGGGCTGGAGCAACTGGTCCTGCAGTGCAGGCTCATGCAAGGTGCTCATTTGACACACTTAAGCTACCATCTATGAGTGAGTGCAGCTGTGTTCAAACCCAGCTTTGCAGGTGCTAAGTGAAATAGATGTATGCAGGTATGAACTCACATAGCTTTAACTTAATTAAATTTTGTGCAGCTCCGATTTTAAGCAAGCGCAGCTTACAGGTTTAGACAAGCTCTTGAGTCTGCTAGTAAACTAAAGTTCACCTGGGTTGCAGTCTAGGAGAGCTCAAAGTAGCCAAACTGAATCCTCAAGAACTGGAGTACCACGTGTTTGTAACTTTTCTGAAGATCCCAGGTTAGGACTTAAAACCATTTTAAAAGATGGTGTTAAATTTATTTTTTTTAGTCCCAGAAATGGAGTGTGGAAAACAGATGGATTATACTGCTTTAGTATTTGGTGAACTGACCTTAGAGGTAGTCAAGAGACTTGCAGCCACTCACAGCTTTTCATTTGCAGAGACCAGAGAGTTTCTATGTCTGAAGTGGGTTGAAGCCAAAGTGAGCGAGCAATAACCCAGTGTGCAAGGCTGAAGAATTGGAGGCCTGAAAGAACTTGTGGCAGCTGAACACAAAGGAGGAGTTTTTTGACATAGGAGGTTGTATGGCTCTCACTATCAGGCAGCAGGGCTGTGTTCTTCCTGCGTACATTCAGCTTTTATAAATTTTCACCTCTACAAAAGAGTCAAGGACAGGAGTAAGGTTGTGGGCCAGTGAGCAGTGTGGCATAGGGAGAGAAGTTGCCTTTCCTGTGGCAATGAAGCCATGCTCATCTAGCACAAAAAAAAAAAGTGACCCTTTTAGTAGGCAGGTGCTTGGAGAGTGCTTGTAGATACTTGGAACGTTACTCAGGACAGGGAAACATAAGAGATTGCAAGGATTGCATTCCCTAGGAGTTACTGAGGTCAGCACTTGGGTGCAGGTTCCTCAAGTGGAAAAAAGGGTGCAGAGGAGCTGTGTGGTGAGTAACTTGCGACAGACGTGAGAGGAAAGGGAGCAAGGAGGAGGAATGCAGATGCCCAGAGGTTGATGCAAAAGCAGAGGTAATAGGGTATTGCAAGCAGCTTCAGGAAGAGAGGGCTAGATAAAAGCTGGATTTGTTTGCGGAAGGGCTGATTCCTATGGGTGAGCTATTGAGTGTGGAGGGAGAGATGGATGTGTTCAGCATGGAGGAGGGACAAAGTGTGTGCCAGGGAAGCCCTCTGGGTTAAGCTGAACCTCCCCATTGCAGCACCTGAACAGCTAACCATCCCCACTGCAGCCCTCAAAATGCTTCCTGGCGTCCTGGTGCCTGTCGGGCCCTGGACAGCATTGAAGTGGTGGCATGGTGTAAGGACTAGGGCTCCTTTCCAAGCTGACAGCAGGGACATCTGCAGCGTTGACCCTGACGATTTTTGGGAGGGGATGGCTGTGTGGGATGGCTGGGTACTGGCTTGTCTTGGTGGGACCTGAGTGGTGTGTGGGGCTCAGCGCAGGGCTTGGTAGTGCAGGAGGGTCTGCTGTGCTCCATGGAGCTGGTGCTCGCTCAGCGTAAAGCTACAGAAGAGCTTGGATAGGCCTGGCTTATGGCTCTGCTCACCAGATGATACCTCCCCAGCTACCAGACAAACAAAGTAATGAAGAGGTACAACCTGTAGCAAACCTGTTTGTTAACAGAAAGTAACCAGGCTGTCTGTGGGTCAAGGAAATGTCAAAGGAAATAATGTGAAATAAAGGAGGAGAAACAGGCCTATTAGCAGCAGGCTTACATCTGCCACCCGGGCACCTGCACCAGCATTGGGGAATGGGTATGGTGGGAAAGCACTGCTGTAGAGCTGCTAACACTGGAAGCTTTTGTGTTGAATTCAACTAGGCTTTGTGTAGCTGTGTACAATAAACATAGCCCTGTACAAATTGGTACATTTTTGGGTGTGTGTTAACCGTAAGCGGAGTGTAGAACCATTCCTATTTTCGTGTGAGTCTGAGTGTTGTTTCCCTTTGCCATCAGCTGTCTGTAGCCACCACTTCTCACAGGGAGGGCAGGGGAGGACTAGGTCTGTGCCCTGTGGCAGGCTCCGTCCTCCTCCGCATCTTCTTGGCTCTGCGGGCATGGGAGTGAAGCCATTTGTGCACTTGTGTTTTGGAGGTGTGCTCCCCCCCCCTTTTTGTTGTTGCTTTTGTTTTTTTAAATGCTGCTGGGGAGTGTCATGTCTTTAATTTCCCCACAAATCCTTTCTTAGAGCCATGTGGGACAACGGGTTGAGCATGAGGCATCAGGCTTTGCAGCATCTCCGGGTCAGACCCAATAGAAATACTAGCCTTAAGTAATAATGTTGTGATTGTTTCTGCTGACCATGGCTGAAAATATCACAGCAGATCTTCTAGATATCTATAGACTGAATTCAGAAGCAACCAAAGATTGTTTTCTCATGATTAGTTTTAAACCCAGAAGTTTTAATCATGATCTATGTGAGTTGTTGCAATGTATGATTTGATGTTTATCAACAAACCTGCCTATCTGGCAACTGTATCCGTTCTTTCTGCTTTCCGTGGGACCTGCTTTAGATTTCCTGCTTGAGTGGTCTTTTTTTCATGTCACTTTGAGATCACCCTGTGCTTTTTGTGTTTAGCCTTTCTAGGCAATTGATCCTTGCAGACTGATCTTAGAACAACACCATGCAATGCCTCGTGTAGACTGTTAGTAATAAATAGAGGATGCAGCTCCTCTGAAGTGGTATTATCTTCCTACATAATGTACAGAGGGCATTGCTTCCTTGTAGTGGCAAGTCCTGCCTGAGTATAACAATAAGCACTGATTTTTACTTCAGAGTAATCCTGAAGGAACCAGGATGAGAGTTGTGTTAAAGGCATTTTATTTGTCTCTTCTAAGAGTTCGTTAAAGTAACTTGTGACAAAATACTGAGTTTAAATAAATGTAAAAATAAAAACCCTAGGAACTTAAATGACTGTCTTGTTGCTGGAATAGAGCACCTGGCAGTGTGGTGTTGTTGCAAGTTCTTCACAGTTATTTTAAGAATTGTGAAACAAGCCTTTAGCAGTGAATACTTTGTGATTTCTTTAGAGAGCTAAAAGTGATGTTTATAGACCTAAAATTCAGATGTAGGAATTCTGATGTCTGCTGGCTAATTATTTCTTGGCAATTCATTACTGTGGGCTACTTTTGAGACTTGGGTGTTTCATTAGCATCCTTATCTTCCTTCTTTGTTCAGCTGTTTGTATGGTTGGCATTCTTTAATACTCATAAAGTCATCATAGTTTCAGAAGTGGCGAAGGGATTAAATTTTTATCCTATAGGAAATATCTTGATAGCAGTTGTTTTAGCAAGAAGTACTGAAGTTATGCATTTGACCAATTTTAACCTCCACTACCTAAAAATGGTGTGGCATGCTGAACTACAACTTTTCCCAGCACTGTGAGGTGTGCAGCGTTGCTGCTTCTTGGTTCTGATGGAAAACCAGTTTGGCTTTTTCTCTTCGGCAAGTGGAAGGAGGTAGATTAAGTTACAGGGAAGATGAAATGATTGCAACTCTCCCTTGTCGCACTGTTTTATCAGCTTGCTGTGCTTGTCGCTTCCTTACTTTGCTGAGAATTGGTTTAACTTGGATTGAGGAGGAGCCTTCCTTCAAGCTCACAGAGCCAATACTTACAAATTGGTGAATACTTGCTTTGTTTACTTTCTGAGGCCTGAGAGTCAGGCACAACTGTGGCTATTTTTATGCTTTAGAGAAATAACAATACTTCATGTGCTTCCAAGATGCAATTATGGTCCCTGTAGTTTTTATCTGGAGTAAGAGTATTTCTACGTTTGAATACAGCAAGATTCAATTTGTCTTGTATTAAGTGCTTTGCTGCTGTTAGCTTGTATTTGTTCTGAGTTGAGTGCCTGGTCTCAAGGAATTTGGAATTAAGGCACTTGGCATTATCCCCAGGGGAGAGAGAAGTGCAGGCAGGGAGAGAGCCCCTAGGTGGCATCAGAAGCCACCTGATTTTTGGCTCCTGGTGGGCCAGAGAGGGAGGTGCGAGTGGGAGGGGAGTCCTGCACTCTGGGATGCCAGGCTTGGCTTGTGGATGCGTTGGGCTTGGATGTGATTTCTTTTCTCAATAACCCGTGCTAGTGAGAGCTATTACGCCATTAACTGAGCAGTATATAAAGTCGTCATTTCACTAATTTAAACATGTTTCATTCAACCTTCTGCAGCTCTGCTTTCTAAATATTTAATTGAAATGCTTTTACAGCCATTTTACTTCTTTATCAATGTGAGCCAAGCCAGACAACGTAACATGGCATGTGGTAAGATGTTAATGGAGTAGTAGCACACATAGGTGGCTGCTTCATAACTTTTTCCTTAGATAATCCTTGGCTCCAGTTTAACATTTCTTTATGCTTCTGAACGGGAGGTTACATACAGATATATTCAGAGCTGTTAGTCTGAGAAAGAGAAGCATTAATTCTGTAAGATTAAGGATTAGGGGCTGAATCCTGCAGGCACTGCTGGGAGACAGTGCTTGTCATGGTAAGAGTGTGATAATAGTACCTTTCTGATAGTACCACTTACTGTAATAGGGTTGATAATCCTTTTATTGAGTGGTTCCTCACAGCATGCAGAGGAAATAGATTTTTTTTTTTTCTTTTTAAAATGTCACCTGATGTCATCAGAGTTGTGGAAGAGGTATAAAATCTTTCCAAAAGAATGTGTGGTCAGTTTAGTAATGATCCTCTCTATCTGAACGTGGTTTTCGGAAAGATGACTTGGCCAAGATTGTCACTGTTGGTGTTTTGTAGTTGAGTCTAACTTGCTTTCCTTGGGACCTAACAGCATTTTTGCAAGGAGCAAAGAGGCAGCAGGACACTACACAGGGGACAGAGCTCCTGGATGCTGTCAACACCCAGATATCCCTGCGCCTGGGAGACACAGGCCTGGCAAATGCTGTTCATGTGGTATTGCTCCCCATAGACGCAGCCTTTCAAGACTACCCATATACTCTGTTGTTTAATACTTTGACAAACAGCCTTTGGAGATTGTATGGGGAAAGACTGATGCAGAGGGAAACAGATGCTTTTCAGACCTGAGTAATTTTTAAAGGGCCACATGGCCAGAACAGCTTTTCCTTGACAGGCAGCTCTAACTGCTGTCCTGGGTATCCTACTCATAAAAAATGCTTGTTTTCAGATATCTGA
>NW_008594405.1:0-15306 GCF_000691845.1 Merops nubicus | reverse complement strand
GTGTGTTGCCATACAGCATTAGGGCTACACCCAGTGAACAGCTGGGAGGGTTTCCTGTGACCCTGAACAGCTCCTGCTCCTCTGCTGCAGCTGGGCAAAGTTGCTGCTGGTCTTGTGCTGAACTCTCAAGAGAAAAAAAATTATCATTTTTTAATTTGGTTTTGTTTTTTTCCCTTTCTCCAAAGCAAGCTTGTTTTAGAACTTCATACAGCTCCTCTCTCTCTTGGTTGTGTGAGAGGGTAGGCGGGAAACTACCATGGATGTTTTGCCATCTATTGGAACTAGTTAACAGTTTCAATAAGTAACTATACACTGGGATCTTCCTTTCTAGTTGCAACTTTTCTGACTGCGTCGGTGTATCTCCTAATAATGTAACATAATGTATGATTCCTGAGAACTGGGAGCCCCTGAGCAGGCCGCCCTTGCTGTCGGGTCAGGAGTCTTACCCTGTCTTCATGATGTATAGCACAGCTATTAGGAGTGATGGAAAGTTGTTCCTTTTCTTAAATTGCATTAGGGTTTGGCAGAAATGATGTTTTCCCTAGGTTGTCCAAAATGTACCAAGCACATGAAGCACAGTTCCAGAGGCTGCTTCCAGGAGGGTGTTCCAGTTCGTGCAAGTATTTGCAGTCTTGGGCTGCAGAGGATACAGAGTATCTGTGGCAACTTCACTGATATTATGAAACTTAAACTGAAAAAGGCTCTCCAGGCTTCCTGAGTGTGACCACCTAGGCACACCGTTATGGTATTTTGCACAATAAATCGTGGCTCCACTTGTCCTCTGAATTTTGCTGAACTGCAGTTGTTGCTGTTCTTGATGTGTTCCTCCGTTCGAGGACTGCTGCTGGTGCCTGTATGGTGAGAGCCATGTCCCATGTGACTTTTGGGGCTGGGAGGTCCTTTTCCCTAGTAGAATTGCAGTGTCCTGCAGGTGCTGCTGTCCCATTGCTGCCAGGGGCACAGCCGAGAGCCCCTTTGCCAGCACCCTGCTCTGCACAGTGTGTCCAGGAGAGGAGTTGTGCTTCAGTGGATGGCTGTTCACACAGTGTGTTAGCTGTCCCCGTGCCCCCCGGTATTTGTTATGCTTCTAGCTCTTGTGGGGAGTGAATGATCTACAGGTGGAAAGCAGGTAAGGGTTAGCTTCAGTGGCTCTGCAGGCTTTGAGAAGGTGTAGCCTTAACTAGGCAGTAGCTAATGAGACGGAGGACTTTCTTTTACCCCTCCTACCCACCTTCCTCTTTCTGGTCTCACAGGCATAAGGCTTCTCATATCCCTTGTGGTTATATGGCTTCTACTGTTTGCAGCATTAAGGAAGTACTTGGTGTGCTCAGAGCAACTGAATTCTGCCACCTTTTGTAATATGATGGTCCTGTGTTGCTCAGCTTAGTTGAGCTACCTATTCCTGAAAGTGAAGTGTTACTTCATTAGAGGAAGGCTGGCAGCATCTGGTTTTAGGCCACTTCAAAAAAAAAAAAAATAAAAAAATAAAATAAAAAAAAATCTCTTTGCATTTCCCTCCTGCTTTTTCTTCTTCATCTCTCCATCAGTGCAAAGTAAACCCAGCTGCACACCTGGGGAGAGAACACACTCCTCATTCTGCCTATGCCAAGCTAGAGCTGTTAAAATGGGCTTGTTTTGAGTAGAAATACATAAATAGGTCAAGGAAAGGAGACATGCATACTTTGGCATAAGATAGAAGAGCAGTTTGGGGAAATGCTTTAGTCTGATTTCCATCCTCTATAAGATACTTTCAGGAGTGTCAATGTGGCTTCAGCATTTAGGAGCTTAAATTACTGCAGCCTTTGAAAGTTACCTCCAAGGTTCTTTAAAGGTTTTTGGGCCTGAAGTTTAAGTCAAAAGATGGGGCTGTTATGATGGGCTAGAGGCTTTCCAGTAAGACTTTCCACTGCAGATCCAAAGCATGTTGCCTGGGAGGACGTAGGACTGGGGGTCCCTGTGAAACACAGTGGCTTTTGCACCCTGATATGCTTCCTTAAACCGCAGCTTAGGAAACCCTTTTCTCTGCTGTTCTACTACTTAACAGAAGCTGGGCTCTTGTTTTTGGGTGGCTGATAGTAAATCTTCAGAGGTGAGCAGGTCGATTCAGACTGGCGGTGTTTGGGGCAAAGTTGACACCTTTGAGGAGCATTGCTGTAGACAGCAGAATAGGACTATTCCCTCTTGAGTCACTCAGTGTGACTTAACTTTCAAATGATCTGCATGGTGGTATCCACTGAGCAACAGTTTCACCATAGATTGTGATCGTATCACTGACTTTTTGGTTTGCTGGGGCAGGGGGACAAAGATTTGCTACATAGTTTTATGATTCCAGGTTCTTGTGGTGGATCAGTGTCAGATGCAAGCTAGTAAATCCAAGGCAGCTGTAAACTCTGCCACCTTTGTTATCACTCGTAGGAGACAGCTACTCCAGAGTCAGAAAAGGCACCTTCTTGTTTTAGATGAAACTGCTTGAATAGGTCTGAATAAGGTTTTACATGGAGTAAGCGAGCTAGTTGAACTTCAGTGAGACTGTCAGCATGAAGAGCAGTAAAAAGGGGAGTAGTGTCAGCTGTGCTTCCAGGTGGGGGCGAGTCACAGCAAGCCCCCAGGAGCAGCTCTCTAGGAAGAGCAGCTCTCCAGGAAGAGCAGTGCTGGCTATTGGCTTATGATATGGTTTTGAGGCTTAGTCTTCTGATGGGCTCAGGTCTCCAATAGATTTAAATGGTTATTTTCATTAGTGAAGAACATCTATCACTCCCAATGCTCTCCTGCCACTCTTTTAGACATGTAGCAAAGTATGTGGGGAGCAGCTTCCACATACTAGGAACCCTCTGCTCTGGTTAGGATGAAAGAAGCCTCAAGTTACCACTAACAAATTTTAATTGTGTCCTCCTAGTATACTAGGGAACATGGAGCAGGAGATGAAAAAAAATTGCTGTTAAAATAGATACCATGCTTATCCCTCTGAAGCCATAGGACCTTTGCCTTTTAAAATGTCACAACATCTGCTTGCAGACTGGAGGACATGAACTTGACTATCCTTTTTGTGCCACCAGTTGACGAAAAGGAAACAGAGGAACTGTACTTGTTAGCCTTATTTATTATTGCTCTTTTGCTGCGTCTTCTTGATGCTGTTGGTCATTGCTGCAGGAGCAGAGGTCACAACTGCTGAGAGTTCACATTTACTGACTGACTTGGAGATACAAGGAATATCTCTAGGGATCTCCTGCCCAGCTGCCTCCTGGCAACTTGCCTCTCTCTTTGCAAGAAGGAAATATTAATGCAAATGGATGTGCCTGCTCATGGTTTGGCAGCAACTGGCAGGCCAGGAAGCTGTGCTGGCTGAAACACCTTTTCCTGAAAAGCCTGGTGCATGGTGTCTTCTGCAAGTCTAGAGCAGAGGCTATATTTGGACTGAGTTTGATCTGCCCACACTCTCTGCATCCTCTTATCCTCCATGCTTCTTCCCTGCTTTAAGCTATCATGTGAAGCTGTAAAAAAGACTGAGGTACAAAAATGGGCACATATACCAGAGGCCCTGGTGCCTGCTGCCATGGGCACTGCTTTGTAGGAGAGGCTGTGGATCTGCAGCAGCACAGGGATTGTGAGGCCCTACTAGAGGCAGGAGGCAGTGGGTCTAGAGGGTAGGAAGTGCTGCTGGAGCATTTTGGGTCAGCTTTGGGTCTGACACAGAGGTAACTCATAGCAGCAGAAGCAGGTTTCCATGTATGAAGTCTTTTGACTTCTCTAGCAAGATGGTGATTTTTGAAGAGTAAGATGATGTTTGAGTTCCCTTCTTCAGTTGCTATAGTAGATGTGAGGGTCTTCCCCAAGGCAAGGAAAAGTTCCCATTTTACCTCCCTTAGCGGTCTCAAAAATCCACAACAGGTCTGCTTTATTTCCTCATTGGTGTTGCCACATGTCCACCCATGTGATTGTCTTCTATGCAAAGGCAGCCAAAGTGGATGTCTGCTGATATATCGGCTTTGATTAAACTTGTCATGTATTCTTACCTGTTGACGTTTTTTATTGTATTCTGTCACTATAGCATATGCAGTTCTTGTAGGGGAAGGCACATCAGTATTTTAGACGGTCTGGTTTCAAAATGAGGTGTTGTAACAAGCAGGGTAATGAAGCTCCTGCCTCTTTGAGCATCTGAAACAGCAGCACATGCTGGTTCAGTGGCTTTGATTCCTGTCACCATCAGACGCTAGAGCTGTTGGTTTTGCTTGTTTCGCTCTTACAATTTTAGTATGCCCATCTGATATCTTACTTGGTCTTTCTTTGTATATGGTAACACCTGTACAAAAGTAAAATAACTGGAAATGAGATATTTTATTGTGTTAACAGAAGGTTGAGTTGTGTTTTGTTCTAATAAGGAAAGAGTTGATCCCTGAACTCCAAAAATGGAGTAATTCAGAGCAATGATAAAATGGCTTCAGCTAATGCAGTCAGACCGAGCACATGAAGTATAGGACCCTTAAGAAATACAAAATCTGCTTATGGATGTGTTTCTGTGAAGTATAATGAGTTCCGTACCACTTGCACTCTTTGGCATACGTACTAAGATCATCTATGGCATACTTGAATTCAGTCCTCACTCCATGTCTTCTTAATAAGCTAGCTGGGAGGTAGTTAGACTAACGTGGAAAACTCCTGAATTGCCAGTGGGATACCTGTTGTCTACTTTGCAGCAGCTCTTTGGAAAGCTTGAAATAAATGCCTTGGAGTGGTGGGATTTACTGAAGTATAGGGAGAGGGAGCTGTTAATTGTGTTTACAGGTGAACAAGTAAAATGCATCTGAATTGTGGAAGAGCCTAAAATAAAAGCAGTGACATTGATCCTGGCTGCTTTGCAACCTGGGATAATAGCTTTTTTAATTTAATTAAAAAAAAAAATACAGCTCTTCTGCAGAAGAGCAAAATAGCAAGATTTCTAATGAACAGTTAAGTTTGGGGTGACTTTCTACAAAAAAAACCAGGAGATGAGTATTCTTCTGTAGACTACTGGGATATTTCACAGCAGGAGATGAAGCTTGTACAGTGACAGAAATTATAATATGTACTGGTTTTGTCATTGCTGTTTAGATTAATTCAAGATTTCTATTCTTTTTTTGTTCCCTCACATCTAGCAAAACTGTACAATCTAAAGTGGACTGCATTTTGGTAAGTACAACTTCAGAATGCTTTTTAATATTTAATAAATGTCAGGACCAAAATAGATGGCTCTGGAGACTGACAGCTATTATAAAGCCTTTCCTTAGCAGTACTTTAAGGTACTACCACTAAATGTGATCAATGTGAGTTCCCATTGCCAAAAAATGCATGATGTGGGTTTGTTGTTTGTGTTCCCTGAAAATACTGACCTCTCATTGCCAGCAGCAAGTGGTAGTCTGTGATTGCCACTTGCAGAACTGTCAGTACACATACACCCTGGAAACTGCTTTTCTAACCATGATTTTATTAAATGCAAGATTATGTATTGCACAGACCAGAGTCTGCAGGAAGCTAATTGTGCCTTTGGGTGACATTGCTCTTTAGGTCTTTAATGACAATGGTTATTGCTTTTGTTGTTGTTTCCTTGAAACAGTTAATTCATGGCTGGGACTACATTTTAAGGAGAGGACTAAATACAACTGCATGTTTGCACAGCACCTGACAGTCTAGTGTCCTGGTCTGTGAAAATCTCGCAGGTGTCATTAATTGCCAGATTTTGGGTTTGTTCTTTTAAATGTTGCTAAGCTGAAAAGTTGCACACCATCTCAGGTACCTCCCAAAACCATGCAACATTACAGGTCCTGTTAGCTCTGCTGTACTACTTAGGACAAAGAGATGTATCATTATAGAAAATACCTAGCACTGTCTCAGAAAGAGGTTTTGTTTGTTTGTTGTTTTAATAGTAAGTAGGTTGTGAGTTTCTTTATATCAGAGTCTGAGTTCATAAATCTTAAGACTGGAAGAGTGTACTTATTTTGGCTTTCTACCTTTGGCATTTTATCCAGAAGTACCAGGGGGCAGGATAAAAAGATGACATGGACAGCTTTCTGGATACTATCACACTGAATCTGTTCAGCTGTATGACTGAGCTAAACGTGACTCCTTAAAGTCACATTATTGAAGTCTAATTTGAATGACTGAATTCTCTTTCCTTAAAATGATGTGTTCATTTATTGTGCTCAGAGGTTTAAGCTGTATCGTATTGCAGGCAAGATTTGGACCCAATTTTGCCTATGCTTAAAAATTCTTGGATGCAGCCAATGGAAATAGTGATGCGAAATGCCATTTTTTGTCCACTTCAGTCCTTATTGACGTTTGTGGACAGAAAGCAAATGCCTTAAGATGTTAATGATTCTGTGTGTGAGTCTTCAGTAGCAAAAGGGCAAATGGCAAAATTGCACTTTTAATACTCTTAACACCAGATTTTTGAGGTGAAAAATGGGAAGGGGTAAGTGTTCCTAAGCAGCATCAGAGAGGGAGTAAATAGGTAGGGAGTTAATAGGTCATTTGCTTCTTGGAAATCTGTTTTAAGAAAATGGAATTAGACAAAGTCTATTCTTGCATTAAATTCTGCAGGTTTGCAGGCCTAGGGTGCTGAGGTAGGGCTTGTCAGTCTGTACGAGCCCATTTGTTTGTGTAGGTCTCCTCCGTCGGATGGACAAGCTGTTCTTCTCGGTAGTGCTCTTCGACGTGAAGCAGCCTTCATAGCTGGACTCGGGGCAGAGCAGCTGTGTCCCGACCGTCTGATTTTCTGTTCCAGATGCTTCCTTGTCTCTTCTGCTGATGAGTTCAGAGGAGTCTTGTCAACAGTGGAAAGGCCACTCTAGGTTAGCAAAGGTAGATCTGATACTCTTCATGTAGTTCAAAAATAGCAAAGTCCAAGATCAGACTAGTTTTAGGAAATAAAAATAAGCTGAGTTTTAGCAAAACGGTTTCTGCATTTTCACAGGCTTCTGGAGTGCAGTTGTGAGCTGCAAGACAGAATCTAAAAGTACGTTAAACTAAAAGGCTGTGACCAGGTAGCTCTAAATAAGTTGCTTGGAGCTTCCTTGCAGCCCTGTCCAGTTTGTCCTGCAGATGGTATATGAGCCAGTTGCCTCTGGTGGAATGTATATGGGTTTGTCAGAGAGGTCTGGTGACTGACGTGCCAGCTGTCTACAGAGAGTCCGACTCCAAGCTGATGAGCTGGTCAGAACTTTTCCTTTCAGTGCATGTTCTTGCGTTTGGTTCAGATAGAAGCCTTTTCAGGCCTTTTGAATCAGTCTCATGAAGCATAGATGTCTGTCCCTTGTCTCACTCCTTACCCTACGGAGGAGGTGTAGGGCTAGTTACATTGGGATATGACCATGATGCTGAAAAGCATTTAAACATGATCAGTTTGGTAGCAATCCTAAAAGAAAAAACACCAGTAGAGAAAAATCAGACTACTCTTGTGGCCATTTGTGTTTGGTAGCATCATTTACAGCCACAGTGTGCAGAGCCACACACAAATCTTCTTCAGCACATAGACTGCCTAATTCTACAGAGGACAGCAAGAAAGAGAGAAACAGGAAGAAGAAGCAGAGGTGAAGGCAATCAGCTTTGTTGTGGAGGTAGCTAGCAGCAGAGGACTACAGAAAACAGCTAGTATAAGTGCACTGGGACTGCAATTACTCAGACATGAGACCAAGGTTACCTGCCTTTTACTTGTTATACTGCACCACTTCCATTCTGACATACTGTCATTTTCTGGAAGATCATAAGAAAATCATTGTATGCTGTGCAATTCAAAAAAGATAATTAGCAAGAATTGTGCTGTAAACAGCCATTAAAAATTCATTATAACATCTTTTTAACTGTAGTAAACATGTCTAGCAGTAGATTCTCTTATGACTTTGCTTGTTACATTTTTTGCCACATACTAAGTGAACTCTTGAACCTGATTTTTAAAATGGTGTGCTCTGTGTAATTGCTCAGTGAGGTTAAGGTTTCTTCCCTTTAGTCCTCTGAAAGGAGGTCGGTGCTGGTGAGAGTGCTGGATGGATGGCCATGAAAACCAAAGCTGCTGGTGGCTGGAGTAGTGAGTGTGGGCAGCAGCAGTGTGTAAGATCTGTTGAAGCAATGTGCCTCTGTCCTGCTGTGGACAAGGTGGTGGCTTGTCCCTTGTCTTTTTGGCCTACAGGAGACAAGCAGAGCTCTGTGAAGTTTCGGCAGCTGTGCCAGTGTGCTGTCAGTACAAAGCTGCCAAGCGTTTCTAGGGCTTGTTTGGAATATTTAGCACCTGAAATATGTTTCTGCTTCTGTTCAGATAAAGCCTATCAAATGTATTAGGAGCTTTTTAGAGTAGTAGGTTCTGTTTCAAGTATTAGCTATTTTCTGTCTCAGTCTTATTTCCAGTAAACCATCTGACCTTCAGCAAATTGTTTAACATTTGCCTCTTGTTTCTCTGTTCACAAAGTGGGGAGATGGTTACTTGACTACTTTGCTATTCTTAGTCTGGTTGTTAAATAATAGATGTTTGTTCTGCTGAAGTATGACAAGTTTTAGAACCAGTCTGCCAGTAGGTGCAAGTTACATTGCCTTCAGCATAGCCTTCTTTACTTCAATTAGAGTATAGCTATCTATAAATACTCAAAATGCGGAAAGAAATCCTAAGATCAGTCCATGCTCTCTAAAATAGTAGTCTTGCAAAAACCTTGCAGCAGTGCCCCTGGCCTTTAGCTCCTCTTCACCAGAATATGAGGACAGAAATAACCTGTAATTCTGCTTTCCTTGTGGAAATGTGAAATAGTTCATATTTGAATGCCTTTTTTCACTGTGTTCATTACAGAAGTTTTAACTCTGCTAATTGTTCATTAGTGTATTCTTTCTCTATCCTGACAAAGTCTTTACTTCTTTGAAACAATCCAGAAAAATCACATTCCCTGGAGTTTTTCTGTAGTAATCCCTTTTCACAACTTTAGAATGAAAGTTCAGCGATGTTTGTGACCTGATGGTAGATCAGCAGTCAGAGAAAACCAGATGGAGGGAACCAGTGCACCAAGGTCAGGGAACCTTAAATGATATTCTGTGATTCTGGAGGCCCACATTCCAGGCTCTAGGTCCTCAATTTCAAGCAGGAACATGAATAAATTGATTTCCTACAACACTGATGAAGTCCTTAACCACATTGTGTGTTGAACTTATCTTTGTCTCTGTGCTGCGAAGTTTTGGTGTCTAGTTAGTGTCTCTCTGAATGGAACCAGATGTCAAAACCTGTTATTTTCATTTAAAAAAAAAAAAGGCAAACCCCCACACAGAAAAAACCCAACAAACACAAAACACCAAACAAAAAACAACCCACAACATTTTGGCCATCCTGGTTTATTTCACAGCTGTTTATTTGCTCAATCAAAATGCATACTGGAAGGAAAAAGAAAGTTACTTCTGTTCCTAAGGGATCCTTGTTCTGTGTTTTTCTTGGGCAGCAAAAGGAAAGATTAATTTGGAGCAGATCTATGTGGCCACAGATTACAAAAATATAAATGGAACTCTGGCTTAATTTGTTTGCTACATACTTTGTGCATGTCTTTAGTGAACTATCTATATCTGGTAACTGTCAAAACAAAAATATCACAGATTTCTGTTCCTTTGTATGTTATTGAAAGTCTTTGCTTAGCTGTGACTTGAGTTTTCTAATTCTTTGTCCTTAGTTTTTCTGTCTCAGAATATAAGATCACTCATATTTTGAGTCCCTGTTTAATTTTTGGCTAAATTGAAGCAAAGTTGTGAAAATAAATATGAATGCTGCTTGCTCCACATATTCACTTAATTTTCCTTTATTTAATGTGGTTCAAATTAGCGGAGGTAATGTGTGAAGACCAAGAATAACAGACGTAGTGCTTTGTGATGGCTTTACACCTCACTCCTGCAAGCAGTTTAGCATGCTTATGCATTTCTCCAATGCAGCTTCAAGAAATATGGTTTATAAACAGCCTTTGGAGGATTAAACACTCTTCTTCTGATTTGATAGAACCAGTCAATCAGGGTCAGGAAACTTTAAGCAACATTTTAACTTAGATCCTTTTAAGTAGCAGAAAAGGATTCCCCAGACACTTTATGTTCTGTTTGTGTTTTAAAATTACTGTGGCACAAGTATTAACAGGCTACGCAAAGGGGAATTTGTCCAAGATGATATCAGCATTGCAGTCTTCCCTTTGACACTTTGACTCTTGTCCACTCTGCTGACCTGTTTTTCAACACTATTGACCTATTTGGGGAGTAGTGGTGGAGAAAATATATAATGTATTTTGTGTTCTTCTTTCTTTTTATTAGTTTCTTTATGCATCCAGCTTCACACACACAAAAAAAAACAAAACCAAAACTCAGGACAAATGAATCTTTTTCTTCTTGGTTAGTAGGCCAGCTGAAATGTTCTTCTACTTTTTCAAATTATTTTCTGGTTGCATTAAGAAATTTGGAAGTTTTGATACCATGAACAGTTGCAGTAAGCGTTACTACTAAATTCACCAGACTTTAAGCACTGAGAACTGGTGGATGTCAGCTGAGGTTGCAGAAGAGATTGTACTTGCTGAGGTTGTAAAGTAAGTTTCGAGAGTTTTAGAAATCTTTTAACAGATTAAACAAAACACAATGTTTAAAAATTTTTGGAGTAAATAAAACATGTTTCCTGAATCTACTTGCACTGTCACACTCTATCTCTTTGTTGCCACTTCTTCACTTTTAAGATGATTTTCTCTAAATAGATTCAGTCTCATCTAATAAGCTTAGGTTTATCTAATTATCTCCCAGGTAGGATTACCTCTCTGAACTGCCTGTGACTCCTGGCTGTGCATTAACTCTCCTGTTCCACAGGGATGCTGCCTCCCTGGGGCTTCCCTGCATCCATGGTTGGAAGCAGGAGTTGAGCAGAAAGTGCTGCCTGTGGCAGGTGTAGAAAGGAGTGGATTTTGAGTGAAAGCAGTGAGGTACCATCACTAGGTAGCTGCTTCTGCTGAGGATGTGAAAAAGCCATAATCCTCAGCTGCTACAGTTCTAGGGATGCAATTTTGCCAAGAGCCACTGGCTTACTTGCATCCTTTGGAAAAGGCTCTGCTAAATTCATTTTGGTCACAGTTTTTCTCTGCACACATATCATTGGGATGTTTGTTTGGTGTGACTTTTTTAATTGGGGGGTTTGGCAGACTGGGCCTGTGTAGCAGAGTCTCCACAGCTCAGGCAAGGCCCTTCCACACAGCCCCTTCCTTTTGCCAGGATACAGCAGAAGCTGCTTCAGGTGCACTGGCCACAGAGACTACTTCAGTATTTTTTGATCAAAAGTTTAACGTTTCTTCTAAAACCATGCTCTTGATGTTGATCTCTGGCATATTGGATTTGGAAGTGCAAGGTTGTATTTCTCCTCAGTGTTGGAGTCATCGAGTTTTCTTTTTTTGTTTTGTCTGGAATACTTTTGCTGCATGGATTAGCACTTTAGCATGCAAGGTCATCTCACCTAAAGTACACCCTTTGGTGTGCTGCTTTGGCATTTGCTGTTTAAAGCAAAAACCAGTTAAGTTCCTCGGAAGAAGAGGAGGTCTAATAAAGACAAAATTTCTGCAAATTTTCTTGCAGTTGTTAAATTGCTATTTTTTTCCTAAATAAATAATTATTTTTCTGCAAATTCTCTCTCTGAAGAGCTGTTTTATATCTTCAGTAATGGATTTGTTAAAGGAAAACACAGCAGTCCAAATGCCAAGATTCATATGGGAGAGGAAGAACAGAAAACTTGACAAAATGCAGCAGTTAAGAAATACCTCTCTGGGAATTTGGTGGTCTGAGTACCATTGCTGTGTAAGCTGCCATAGAGCCACACAAAAATCAGTGTCAGCAAATTTCAGGGGTTTGTCAGGAAAAAAAAAATCCCATATGTTGTGGTTTGCTGCAGCTTATAAAAGCAACAAATCCAGTGTCTGTTACCTGGCTGCTGCTGGAAGTGTTTCTCTTGGCTCTGAGAGCGTCTGTCGCAGCACTGGTGGCCCAGTGCCATGGAGCAGTTTTGTGGTGGGTTTAGACATTGGGGATCGGCGAGCCCCCATGCCTGCCAGCACCCTTCCCTGGGTAGCATGTCCCCCCACTCTTTGCCCAGGGTCTGGGCTCAGGGAGGGGACCTGCATGTTGGCTGCAAAGCCAGGAGAGGGGCAGTGGGAGCTCACCTCGCTCCAGTACTGCCATTAACTTTGTGCCAGCTGAAGGAGGTGGCTGTGGACGTGACTCAGCCTGGTAGAGAGCCCTGGTTTGAAGTGAAGTTGAAGTTTTTAGTTTCCCTGCTCTCTGTTCTGCTCATTGCTGAAATCAATGGCCAAGTCTCACTACCTGGTGGTCCCACTCTCTTCTTTTCTCTTCTTTTTGGAAAATTTTACATTGGCAGGAAGACACCAGCAAAGGGAAAGATAATCAACTGTAATCCAAAAACTTTTATTCTGCCTTGAAAAGGGATCCTGTGAGTGAGCCCTGGTGGTGCATCACCGCATGCATTGCTTCTGCAACATCTTCCTGAAGGAGAACCCATTTGCTCCTTACTGCATGGCTTTACTCACACTGCTGCTGAGCAGGCTGAACACATTACCACAACTCATTTTCCTAGTATTTCTAAGCTGGTTTCAGATGACCAAAAGCTAGTTTGTGTGCAGCACTTGTTGTCTGCATACACCAGGTAAAACTCCCCCTTGTGTCTGGTCCTCAGCTGGTATCCTCTGGAGGAGGAGTCCAGCATCACTGAAATTCATGTTAACTGAGTGGCTTGTCTCCAGTTCCGTTTAGTAACCCTGATTTCCAAAGGAAACAAACAAACAAATATACATAGATTTTAAAATGTCTTCACTGAAGTCTGTGACACTTAACTGTTAATATGTAGTGGACCACTACAGCTCTAACACCCAATATTGTTCCAGCATAGCTGGTTTTTGATGCTGTGTTCTCAGAGGTGTTTCATGTGTGCTCTAAGAAGATCAAGTTTTCATGCTATTTGTATGGATATAGAAGTGATCTGTTATTGACTTTTTTCTACATTCTGCTTTTGTTGCATGTGACTTTTATAGTAGTAACAAGTGCTTTCTAATGTGTGATGACGTGCAAATAAAATAGAACATATGTTTCTAGTCCCAGAGTGCTCACAATTACATTTCTATCACATAAGTAAATATTTTCTTTAAAATTACATTATTTTGTAATACACTGTGGGACAACAGTTTTTAGCTGTCAAGCTCAACTCTGTTTGTTTTTCTCTCCCCTTTCCCACACTTTTTTTTAACCAAAACACCTTTGTTATTTAGCAAGAAGTTGAGAAGTTTACAGACCTAGAGAAACTCTACCTCTACCTTCAGCTGCCTTCGGGTCCCAACAATGGAGACAAAAGGTGAGTGAGTGTGAGTGTGAGAACACGAGTGGCTAGTGCTGAAAACTTACCTTACTTCCTGTGGCGTTTACCTGTAGAGGAACCGTACACGTGATGTGTTTGGTAGCAGAAGCAGCCTTTATTAAACATTAAGGACTCTTTTTTTTTTTTTTTCCCTAAAGTTTTTTTTTTTAACCTTGGAATCTTCAATGCACGAGTAGCTTGTAAATATAAACCTCCTAAAATGCAAGAATTACTGGAGGAAATGCTGACGTTTTGCAGCCTAGGTGTAATCATTGCTTTGCTTTTTATGTAGGAAGTGATAACATAGCAACACAAATGTGATGGTGAGGGCAGGTAGGAACTAATGGTATTTCCGGTAACATTTGTTTGACTCGGGAAGGTTTAGAAAACCAAACTGCAGATCACAATGTTGTAAAATAAGTGTGTTCCCAAGAGGATGGTTATAGCAGGCAGATGCCTACAGGAGGCTCCCTGAGCATTTCCTGGGGAAGCATTTCCAAAGGGCAGCTGGCAAAACTGAGTGGGCAAAAGCTTAGAGGTGGTCAGTAAGGAACAGCTGATTTAAGAGAGGCAGTAGATGAACTCACCCATCACTGTCTCCTCATGGCTATGTATCAGTCAAGAACTGGAGTGTGGAATCTCTTTGTTGAGTTGTGGGTGAAAGAGGGGTGTGACTGCTGTCCCCACCTCAAGGAACAGCTAAATGTGTGAGGTACTGGCCCCCGTTGTCTCTGGTGTCTCTTCACCTGCGTGGGCAGACAATTACTAAGTCTTGTAACTGGGGAGGAGCTATGGAGCAAAGTCTTTATCAGCACTGCTTCTTCTTTCACTAGCGATCAGATCTCCATGTCGTCCAGCCGTGCCCAGCAGATGCACGCCTTCTCGTGGATACGGAACACCCTGGAAGAGCACCCTGAGACATCCCTTCCCAAGCAGGAGGTTTATGATGAATACAAGTGAGTGTACTCACACTGGCTCCATGCATACAGCTGTAGTGAGCGTAGATGGTCCTGTGACACTAGCTTTACGGGTGCTCCACTGAGGTACCTGTATGAGTGCGTATCGCAGAACAAGGCCTCGTGAACCTACTAGCTGCAGTGAGGCAAACTGCATTCATTACTTCTGCCACTGAAGGCAAGATGGTGACTGTAAGTTGTGCACTACATATGCTGAAGGAAAGATACAGGTATTTCTTAACAATTGTTAAGAATGCTGTTGTTGGCTTGGCTTTGTGTACAGAGTGGCACAGGTAAAAGCACCTATTGCTATCCTGCCATACATTTTGGTCTGCTTGTATGTACATACAGAAGTGACTGCCTCAACAAGGATGAGGGGTTGAGTTGTTCCTCCTGGAGATGCAGATATTTTGCCTGTAAGATCTAGCCCATCGTACCTTTCCAGAGCAATGCATAAATATTGGACCTTCCTACAGCTAACCTGATTTCTGCAGAGGCACAATATATCTGAATATGTATGAAACCAGTAACCAAGGCCACTGTGAGTCTGAGTTGTGAAGTATCAAAGCTACCGTGTAAGGAGAAAGCGATTAGAAGCGAGGGAGAGGGAGCTGTCTGATGGAGGCTGGATTTGAATTCATTTACAGAATCTTCCCCCCGTGGAGGGGAAAAAATAATCATCCTCAGCCCAGTTGCCTGAAGATGAATTGCAGATTTATGATCTAATAAGAATATTTCCATAATCTGAACGATTACAGTAATTTGCAGCAAGCTGAATCCCTTCACCTCCGAAGTGCCTACAGGCTTCAGCCCCTCGTAGTTGTTATTGTAGGGTTGTCGTTGTCTTCTGTGAATCCCCCCTTTTAACCGCCTCTCTCTGGTCAAGTTTTTCCCCCTGGCTGAGCTGAGGCGCGGCGGCGTTGGCTGGCCTGGGGTCGATCCGCACGCACGCAGCTCTGCCTGAGATGGGGGCGGCGC
>NW_008594404.1:0-52003 GCF_000691845.1 Merops nubicus | reverse complement strand
AGATATAAGAAAGACATTTTTTACAACAAGGGTGGTGACATGCTGGAACAGGTTGCCCAGAGAGGGGGTACATGCCCCATACCTGGAAACATCCAAGGTTAATTTGACATGGCTCTGAGCAACCTGATCTAGTGGATGATGTCCCTGCTCACAGCAAGGGGATTGGACTAGATGAGCATTAAAAGGCCCTTTCCAATGCAAACCATTCTATGATTCTATGATATGTGGAAGAAAGAGGGTTTCTATTCCAATGTAGGAAAATTTTAGCATATGATCTTAAGATTCAGAAACCTTCCATATCAAAAAATGCAGTGGCATCAGTGTCTGCACCTTGTGGCTAGATGCTTCTACTCATTTGAATTTAATTTTCAAGAAGTTACCAACTTCAATATCTACCTAGTGAGGCTAGTCATTTTTTCCTTTATAGAAACCCAAAGCGTATATTCACAAGAGAATGAGAAGTAATATTTATTTAAACAGATAGGAGGAAAACAGAAGCTTATCTTTAGACAGTAAATTTCAATTTTGAACATTTAAATCTTCTGGATGCAAATGCAGCACTATGAAGAAAGTATTCAAACCTCTTATATGTTCAAAATACGTGATTGGTTCATATGCTTTGATATCTTTGAAACTATTGAACAATAGAAGTCCTGAAATATAAATAAATTCAGCTTCTGTTAGGGTCAACAAGAGTTGCAACTTCATACAAACTGAATAGAAGCTATTATACAGTAAAATGCCAGAAGGCATTTTGCTTTCTTTTTTTAAGTTTGCCTCAAATTTTCCATGCCTTGTCAGGTTGTTTTTACAGGATTTGGTGATTTCTTTTTAAAGAAAAAAAAAATATTATAGGCTTTGAAATCTACTGTCAAAAAGTTTTTCTAAACTTGGATACACAAGGCCTTAACAACCATTGCACTGCATCTTACAGAAGTCTTTTAAACCACTACAAAGTAACTACCACTCTAGAGGGGGAGCTGTTTTACATTAACACAAGCAGAGTGGAAGATACCTTATCACAGGGTGTAGGGCAATAGTGAGATGATAATACATGCTCCAAGCAGCAGCATTGTTTGCTTAAACGCAGATATTTTCCCAAAAGTGTTTTTCTAGCTATTGAATAAATAACTTCTGGGTGCCCCTCAAACACAGGGCAGACTTCAGCTGAAGGCTCGCAGTGTCCGCAGAAGAGCTTCACACTCTTGATTAGGTTTCTGGTTAACTTTCAAACCAAAAAATAAATTAACTTTTTCCAAACCCCATGCTTTCTTTTGCACAGCATCTATATTTCAGTGTTGAAAACAATAAAACAATCTTAGTGAAAAATAAAAGATATTTTAAAGCCATTTTGAATTAATCTGAGCAGAGCTTTTAAATATACTCCCATTTATAAGCACAATATTTAGGTTTGGTCTACAGTTGAAAATCTGCAACTTAGCAATGATGCTAGTTTAGAATCTTCTCACTAGAAGAGGCATATCACTGTCAGAAACACTGTCAGACTTATACTGATACACCATTATGCTCACTATCTCATCGATGCAAAAAAGTGTAAGAAATATGGAACTACCTGCATATACTGGAGCTGCCTCTTTAACACTAGCCACAGAGATAACAGCAACACTTGTTTAAACAACTTCACCAGCAGGCTGCTACTGCAGGCTCTGCTCCAGCACAAGACAGGCTCTAGCTATGAAGCTGAAGAGTTGTTCCTGGGCAAGCTGGTACTGCCCTGCACAACAAACTGCAAGGGCTCTGCTCAAAGCCACCACAGCAGGACAGACACTACATGTTAACCTGTTGAAGGTGATGCCCCTTCTCAGTTGTCCCTAAGGCTTTCAGCCTATGTCTGACCTGCATGGGCAGTGTTTGGGCAGCACTACCCAGCTACTGTAACTCTGCCACCATCTCAAAACAGGGGTAATTTTCCAGTTATTGGACTGAATACAATAGGTTTGTTTTTTTAGCTGTAGTTTCTTATTCTGTTCTCTAGGAACTCCTTGTCTATTTATGAACAGGATAACGCCTCATTTGGCAGAGGAGTTTATATCCTATCACACTGCAGAAAGCTGCTAAGAGATGATCATCACAGCTGTCAATTCAAACCACATTCTAGCTTGTGCAGTATTCAAGCTGTTCAGATCTGCACAGCGAGTCTGAACAGCAGAGTTCACCGAGCTCCAGTCTTAGACTGTGTGTTGGGTTTCTTGATCAAATACTTTTCTGTAGAAGCACATAGTACAAATTCAAATTACATTAAAATGGAGAAATATCCTAAAAAGGGTTCATTCTGAATCTAGTCTCCTACTCTTCCCCCTCACCTCCAGTCTTCATCTCTCAGCTTCTTGGTTCCTTCTCATCAGACTTACAAAACCTACTGCAAGCCCTTCACAGGTCTCTCACCTGACTTCATCCCAGAGGAAGTGCATTAATAGAATGAACTCTGGCCTCAAGAATGTTCCCACAGGGCCAGCCTTTGTATAAAATCTCCCCCCGCTTTGCCACAGCAGCTGGAAATTTCAGATCACAAAATGAAACAGATTTTCAAGAAAATAAAATAGTGTGTAATTAACCTTTATAACAGCTTATCAAGATATACTGCAGGCTTCTAACACTCTCCATGTCTTCAAATCAAAAACTAAAGACTAGAAATCAGCGATTGTTTTAGCTAGTGGGCATGACGCTGCAGCTATCTGTGAAATCTTCCCTTGTGATATATGAGGTCAGGCAGTAAGATTCCTCCTCAAGTGTATAGACAAGATTATCAGCCTGTAATAATAAAGACAGTTTCAATTATGCCAGCACTGTTTTATAGATTTGTAAGGGAGAACACTGCCATGTGTGTTTTGGCTGTTCAGAACTCTATGATATTTTTCAACACAAGGATGAAGGTTTTGTTGCATTGTCAATATTCTTCGGATAAATTCAGTCCAAGATTGCCTTAAGGAAAAATTATAAACAATCTAAGACTAGAGCCTGGAAAGATTACTAACAAGACATGCACAGGATACAAAGTACAAGAGGTGTCTTGTTTGCAAACCAGCACCCACAATCAAAATAGAAGGACCATAATATGGCTGGAGTTAACACAAAGTAATAAAATTCATTACCTCTGTTGTGATCCCAGCAGTAAAATTCCGGCAGAAATTTAACTATCTATCTTTTATTCCCTTTTATTTTACCTGGTGGAATCGTGGTTTTACTCAATAGTAGTCCAAACTTTTTAAGTCATGTAGTTACTTCCAAACTATATCTCAAAAAGTCTTACCTTGTACAAACAGTAACTTAACGTAACAAAACTCAACATAGTTTGTTTTGATAATAAAAAAAACATAAAGAAGCAAGTTTGGAAACAAAACACCACATGTGTACAGGGAACGAAGCAGTTGGAAACACTAACATTTTGACATGGTATAAAAAAACCTACTGCCTTCACATGAAACTAACAACAAAATGCATCTTGTTTTCACTCAGAAAGGTACATTCACATTTTGACAATATGTAAAAAAAAGTGAAGCTTATAAAAGCATTGAGGGGATAATCTTGACCTAAGATTATAAATTTTATATAAGATTATATATATATTACTTATATAATATGAAATTATGCCTGAGGTATCTCTCACTCTCCAGACTATTCTTTTTTTCTGACTGTTGCTCAAGTAACCAAGCTGTACATGGAATATTCAGTGATGAAGTATTCATGAGCTTAAACTAAAGCACACTTTGCCACATACTTTTTCATGGCTTTCAGTATGTTGCTTTAGGATTTTTTTTTTTTTTTTATCAAGATGGCAGGCAAAAATGAAAAAAATACCCTTATAATTTTTAAGTAAACAACAGCCATGCCAGTGAGGGACTAAGGTGATTTGTGCCTAGCCCCCGGGGCCCCCATGACCATGCCTGGGCAGCAGGCCCCAGGCATGCCCACAGGTATGGGATTTCAGTACACCTATGCTATGTGTGTATTCACTACACTTAAATATAAGAATAAAATTTTTAAAAAACCCAAACAAACAAAAAAATACCAAACTATCTAAAGGACATCTTCAAAAGGAGAGCCAAGATAAGCTTTCCCCACTGGCAGCTTCTTGAAGGAGTTGAGCCCACTGCCCTCCCCATGCAGCCCCAGCCTTCCTCCCCAGCTGCAGCACAGCGCTGAGGCTGTCAGGGTGGTGACAAGCAGGACCTTGCTCAGGAGATGAGCCCTCCGTCCCTGGCCTCACACCTACTCACAGCACACGTCCCCCAAGGAGCTGTGCTGCCAGATCACACTCTGCTCACCATAAGACATGTCACAGGCGGCTGGTTTAGGCGGCATGTAATTCACAGGCTGGCAGGCAGTTTCCACAGCAACAGCCATCTTAAACAACAGCAGAGGGGCAGGCAGCACCTGACCCCCATCCCTGGGGCCCACAGCTCTCCAGATGAGACAGGCGAGTGTGGGAGGGCTGCCAAACACCAGCGGGGACACTTGCTCAGACTCTCCCTTCCTGCCATCCCACCGCCCCCCCCTGTTCCTGCCCTCAGAATGTCCCCTGCGCCCACCTCAGGCTGGAGGCAGCCCTGCCACCGCTAAGCCTAGCCAGGCCACTGAGACGCCCCTCAACGCTCTCGTCAGCTTTCTGTGCTCTCCTGCAGCTCTTCACCACGAGATCTGCGTGTATCCACGCCTGGAACCGACTTCGCTAGGGAGAGAGCAACGTGTCCCCACCGCAGCCTGCGGCCTCGCGCAGCAGGGGGAGGAAAGCAGCGGCATGGCAGGAGCCCAAGAACACCACACAGCAGCAACAAAACCAGAAACAAAGATAAATGAAGGAGAAATGTGTGACAAGCAAAGTTTAACGGCGTAAGAAAGCATGCCTATGCTGTGTTTTTTAGAACCACTCTTTTACCAAGTGTTGGCCACTGTGGAGTGCAAATAGTGGTGTAGCAAAAACAAGTGACACCCCTTAAGGACAGGGCAAAAGCTGAAGCTAGACAAAACTGTATAAATAGTTAGCCATCTTGTTTTAAAAATAAATACTTCTAGGGGTGACTGACAATCAAATGGATCTAATCAACTGATTTGTCAACCACACTTTTACACAAATATATGCTTAACCAGGGATTTATTACCATATTCAGTTTTTCTTCTTAACCAGCAAGCTACCAAATTCTGAGAAGTCAAAACTAGTAGAAGAAAACTCACCAGCAATCTCCAAAATCTGACTGTTTATATAACTACCAGCATTTTTTTATTGCAACCATGTCAAGGAGCATCCATCACTGGTATGGAGCCATACCACTGGAGCACAAACGCAGAGCTGGCACGCGGTGCCTGTCTCCACAACTGCTGTTCTATGCCAAGGGATGTGACAGAGGAAAGAGCATGCCAAAAAGGACTAAATGATTTGGACCAATGAATAATTCTGAGGAGATCACAATGATCTCCTAACAGTTTATGTTGATAAAAATACGCTGAACTGTTCACTCTGCCTTTCAAGCTAGACGGCTGCTAATTCAGCTCTTACTGCAAATTTTAAAAGTGATATGTCTTCAGGGTAAACTTGACAATCTAGTAACTAGAAAAGTCATTGCACAACTAGCTTGTGAGATTAAGCTGTCACAGATCATAAAGAGGGTTAATCACCAAATCATTAAACACATATTTACTCTGCTTTATTTTTTGAAGTCAGTTTGATATGCAGGAGGGCCATCTCTTCATTTCCTGCTTCAAATCTGTGTTTACCTAAAGTAAGCCAGAAAGTTGGTAACTGATAAAAACCAAAACTGGATTTTGAGGAGAAAAAAAAAAAAAAAAAAAAAGAGAGAGAGAGAGAGAGAGAGTGCATTGCATTCTTCAATAAACCATCCCATGGGATTCCTGTAAGCTCTAGGCATATTCCTGAAGAGGAGGTGGATTAATAGCAAAATGTGCAGCTCATTTCAGTAAGATCAACAGGGAAAAGCATGAGAGAATACAGTTATCTCTTTTTCCAGCTTAATGACAAATATTTGAGTAAAATTGTCACAATTTATTTCTCCTTTCACATTAAAAATTCTCTATTCATATGGCACTGTGATTTGACCTACGTCTCATAAAATAGTACACAATCCCTGAAGAAAAGCTCTTTCTACGGACTGAGTTTCCCTTATGTTTCATAGCTTAACTTCTAAATAGTTCCATATCTAATGTCTCCATCCAGTTGAACAATCAACATACAAGCAAGGCTCCAGCATCACAGGCTGAACAGTAACCAGCCAAGATCAGGTCTCAGGAAGGAAAACCAGATAGGAACCTGCTGCTGGAGAATTTGAGTCATAAAGGCTTCAGTCCTGCAACTGAAACAAATATTTCACTTCTGTAAATCACATATCAGCGGTCAATTTGAGTCATCTCTAGTCCACCTCCCACCTCCTAAATGCTATTTAAGAGCTGGATGAGACCCTGACCATAGCAAAGTTGCTAAGAATAGAACAATTAGCTTCAAAGACACTAGAATTTCTAGAATTAACTTCGTTGGTTGAAATATAACTCTATTTAACTTAATAATAGGAAAGTTCACCCATCTGCTAGTCAAATACAAGCTTTTGAAATTTTACTGTATCTATTTAAGCCTCTTTCCCAGTTTAGTTGTGATCTGATCTACAGATTTTCAGTACTGCTGAGCTCCATTAAATAGTTCTCATAGCCTGTTTCTTCAAGTCACCTCATTTCAGTGGGAGGGGAAATTATCTTTTTTCACACTGCATAAAAAAAAAAAAATTTACAGTATTCTGTAAAATGCATGTATGTATTATTATACATAACCTTAGGCAAAAAAACACAAGCAATGATTTTAGAAAAGGTATATTGCTATTAAGACTGGAAGCATTTGTTGACAGATTTTAAGATTGTTTCTGAAGAAGAAAGAGGAGACATGGCACATGTTACAAAGGATATTATTCCAAAGGGGAGAGTCACTGCAAGGAAGTAGCTGATGAGAGAAGGAGAGAGGAAAAGCAAAATATATGCCTTTTGGATTTACTGACCTTTGTTTCTCCATACAGCCCATAAAATATGCTCACCAGTAGACACTTTACACCAATGGAATGAAAGCAATATTCTTTAACATAAAACATAACTGCATTTAGTATGCATTTTAAATAATTATTGACTTTGAGATCATTTGGGAAAATTAACTAAATTTCATTAAAGAAGATAGTATCTTAAACTGAGATGCTGAAGAAATGATGGACTGGCACACAGGCAGTAAGTATGCACACCAGAGAGAACCATTCTTGTAGGAGACAAATTGATTTCCTGCTTCTGTGAAGCCTAACAAATGTTTTTCTACCACATGCTTTGTTCTCAAATCTCTCTCAAACCAACTATCACATTTGTCAGATTTACTTTTTCCTTTTAAAAAAAAAAAAAAATCAGATGTTATCTTATCAGACCTCTAAAAGCACAGTAGCTGGTAGATACTGTGCTAGGAAGTTTCCCTTCATCCCCACTGTAACAGAAGCAGCCTATGAAGTCAGTCATAACATGATGATTAGAAATGATTGACTGGCTTGCTGCCATCATACAATTTACTCGCTCCTGATTTATTACTTACCCAACTTTGTATGTATAATAAGGGTAGACAGATCCAGTACATGACTGGCAAAAGACCATTTCTTTACTATTTGCTGAGCTCGCTTTTTTGTAAGAACTATCCCACTAATATATAGCTGAAGCATGCTGGCATAAGTTCCTGCTTGTCTCTTCATGTGCTGTGTAGGTGCTTGCTAAATTTAAAGCAGATTACTGTTCATAGGAAAAATAATTCATTTGGATCCAGCAGAAACACACTGAGGTACACAGCACACTTGTCAGAGAGATTAATGTAGACCTTAGTAACAAGATTCACCTTAACTCTAGGGTCAAGCTCTAGCTCACCCTCACTGTAGGCAGGCCAAGAAAGCTGCAGCAGCAGCATGCACCCACAACATCTCCCTGTGCCAAGGCCAGCAAAAGCTAAAAGAAGCACATAGCCCAGGCAAAACCAGTTAGCCCCTCAGGTAACCCCATTAGCTATCTCTCCCAAGGTTTAGGCAACATCTCTAAGCTGCTGTCAGGACTGCTCAGGTAGGTAAAACTAAGGAGAGGAGACAGTGACAAACATACTTGCCTACTCCCTCAAGTGAACTTCAGATGAGTAAAAGAGGTGCTCAGGCAGACATCAACCAGTGAACCCTAAGGGAGATGGGGAGGCCCTGGCCAACATGCTGTCAGTGCTCTCTACCAGGGATTTCTCCTCAAAACTTTAAATGTGTACATATACGTATCAACTCTCAGAACAGTAAAAGTCAGATTTACTTTCTGATTTATCTAACTTATCATTCTTAAACAACTAAAGAAAAGTAGAGCTAAGGTAAGACAGAGGCAGCCAACACTAGAGGAGTGTCTTAACTAGGCAGGAAGAATTTAAACCTCCTCTTCCAAACAAACCATATCAGAGAAATCAGCAACACAGCTGCCACAGTCACAAAGCCGTTAACTCCTCCTCTAGCACAGACGATTCTGCAGGTATGAATTATCATCCTCTTCCCCTTCTCCCATCAAAATCTGCATGACATAAACCAGCCCTGAATGGTGACTCTATTTGAAAGAGTCATTGTTTCCCAGGTATGAATTCAGGCACGCGTAGCATAATTGCACCACTTGGCTTTGACTTGAAATAAGTCTCAAGCTTCCTGCTTAGGCAGTCCCAAAAGTTGCTAAGCCAGTTTTGGATCAAAAGCCATTTTCTGAGCAAGATGAATTTTAAGTGAATATGCTAAATGGGATTAAAGTGAACAAAACATAGCCAAATACAGTTTTTTGATGTACCATACCTCTTAAAGAAGTTTGCTTCCTGTAAGCACCCAAGGACAACAAACTGCTGTGCTTCAACAGGAATCTGCACTGAGAACAGAAAATGACATTTCTTTAGTTCATTACTCCCTGTCACATGAACAGGCTTAGCTAATGTAAAGTTAAAAAACAGGAAAGATGCAAATTCCCCCTGCTAGAAGGTATTAAACTGAAATAGTCTTTAAATACCAACAATGGAAGATGCCTCATTGCTTGGAGAATTTAAAACCAAAGTTGCCAAAAACACCGAGCTTCTACTGGCAGGGAATTAATCTAGAAAAGGAAGAGAACCTTTCTGGTTACAGGAACTGAATATTTCTTTCATTTGTATTAAATCAGTTCAGTTGTACTGAACCAGTGACAAACATATAATTTTTTTTATACTGAAAATTAACTGTATTCAGTAAAGAATGTTAAAAGAGATTATGTGTTGGTTATCCATGTTTTCATGTGCTGTCACCTGCAGTAGTATAAACTGCTGCAGGCCAGACTGTCCTCAGTTACACCTGTGCAAATCCTGCTGCAAACAAATAGATTTGGACAAGTTTATCCAAAGATGTTTCTTTAAGAAATAAATAAATGGGCCACACATTATAAATGATGGCATAATTTAGCCTGTGGTGCTCTTACTAATAGCAGTAGGACTGAAAAGGAAAGTATCCACCTTGGCTTTCAGATCTTAGATGACATTTACAGGGGTAGCAGGAATCAGAGAAACTCATTTATACATAGACAGAGCATACCTGATAAAGCTCCATGACAATATAAGAAGTCTTATTGAGTCTTTGACACCTTCTTTACAGACATAGCATAACTAGTTTTCAATTAGGCTTGAGATATTTCTTATCAAGAGACCTACTTCTAGATGGAAAAATATGCTCTTTTCCAGTCATTCCCTGTCTATAATGACATATCATACTCATCTCTTTCTAGAAACTACTTTTATTCAGGTCATGAATATTAAAAACCTGAAAATTGTTCATGCCACAAAAGTAAAAATTACAGATAGCTACATAAAAAGTTTTAGAAGTTAATAAACTAATCTTCTTAAGGATGATGCCACTAAGCTCATAGTAAATGAGTAAGGCATGTTCTTCATGGAGAAACAGTTCTTACAAGACCTGTGAACTGTAGCCATGCCACAAAAAAAAAGGTAATGAAGATTATTATGTCATCTATCATCAAGTAAGCCATGGAATTCCTGAGGGATCACAGTTACTAGAGAGAACCATTACACTTAGATTAAGGTAAATCAATATAGGGCTAATCAGAAAACCATTGGCTCATATTGATTTGGTGCTGGAGAGCTGAGGTTAAAAACACTTCAGTGTTTAATCTACCAGCACTTGAAGATGAACTGTGTAACATTAACATTCCTGTGAGAATAAATTCTGTAAAGCAAACTAGTAGTAAATTGGACTTTATGCCAAAGTATACTAACTACGCCAGTGTCCCTCCAGGGGAAAAAAAAAAAAATAAAAAAACACAAACACCAAAACCTAATTTCTCCAGCTTTTTGATTTGTTTTTTCCTTCAGATTTGATACATCAGTGAACTAACTGATCTAACCCACCACATGTATTTGCCACTGGCAAATCAACAGAGATTATGAACTCCAAAAGAGGTAACAATGAGCGGCTGGAGACAGTAATCTCAGGGATCTGGAAAGAGCACAGAAACCACAGTCTCACCCTACCATTTTGCTTATTGCTCTGCAAGTACAGGGGCTACAGAGCAAGTTTTTCGGTCCTGTCCTGGCTTGTGGAGTAGCATTTACTCCACGGTTTGGAAACATGCCCAGAAATAGTGTGCATGTGAACTGCCTCAGGAGATGAGCAGGTCTTTCCCAAGGTACCTCTAAAGAAAGCCAGGCTCTCTGTTCTGTCTCTTACACATGGAGCTGACAGTACCTCTTAACAGTGAGCACATTCAAAATCTTCCATGGTAGGATCTATTTTTAGTTTGTAACTTCACCAGTGTTGGCCATTCCCAGGAATTTCCTGTGCTGCTGGGTTCTCGCCTCAGGCTGAAAGATTTTGCAAAGCATCAGCTGAAATCAGATGAGACAATTTCAAAAATTATTCAGGTAAATAATGATTTACCATTTAGAAAAAGAAGAAAATTTAATTTAAAAATTTTAACACCATCAAGCTAGAAAGTAAGAAATTGAAATCTGGTAGAAGGAAAGTATCACTGCAGTGTCATGATGTGAAAATCCTCCTAAAATTTGCTTAAGATACAAGCTTCCACAATTTCCGTTCCCACGTGAACAGATGAGTCTTTTGGTACAGCCTAACAACAGAATGCTTTGAATATGCAATTTCTAACCTGAATTAAAGAAACTTTTTTTCTGTAATTGCACAATTGCCATGAGTAATTTAACATCATGCTCAAGAAACAAGAAAATAGAAACTCCTCCTCCTGTGTTTGTGTAGCTTGGGCACTGAAGAAAAGAGTGAGCTGTGTCATTTGGATGAAAATTGCTGGGAAGAATTAGCAATAACAGACAATTAGAAAGACTTGACAGTGACAGGGAGGAGGAAAAACAGTATAGTAACAAAAGACTAGGGGGAAAAAAAATAGAAAAATAGAACACAATTTAAAAGGGAAGGAATGAAAACAAGAGAAGAACAGACTGGAGAGAGGGTAGGTAGAAACTCAGTAACAGGCTAGGGCAGGGAAGGGGGTGACAAGGTTCTGTGAAGACAGTTCAGGCAACCGTCATCACAACAGATGACATCCCAGACAGGCATGTGCTAATACATGGAAATTATTGGACCATGAGGAGCCAATAATCCACAGTCATAAAAGGTGAAGTAGTTTGTGGGGTTTTTAAGGATTATAAAAACAGGCAGCCCCTTGGCAGACATTTAGCCCAGTAAGGGGCATTAAATTGCATAATAGCAGTCTTTTGTTCTCTTTTTCTCAGCAGATTTCAGTTTCCCCCTTCTCATGTTGATGTAATTCATTTTCTGTTGGTGAATATACCCATGACATGCTAGACTTGACCGTAGTTGTTAATTATTAAATGAAAGAAAAATACATCTTACAGTTTACAGGTTTCAGAAATTGGAAAGAAGGGCTGTTTTCCTTACCTGTTTTCTGCCAGGATGTGTATGAATATGGCTTTCCATCAGTATACTGAAAACTCTGACCTTCTAATCAGAAATCAGAGGCAAGGCCATGCAATGTAGAAGATAATTTAACTCATGAATCATACATGGAAAGTGATTATTTTATATTTTTTGATGGAGAAATGGAAGAGTAAAAATTGCCAGTTGCAGTTATCACGGCAATGCAGACTTCACTAGAACCATCACATAATTAAGATGTCTCTGATCAAAGCAAGTTGTGCGCTTGCTTTTGAACTTGTTCTGAGGAAAGGCTCGGTAAGCATTTTGCCACTGTAAAACTGAAGCCCTCAACCTTTGAAAGTATTAAAGGGTTTAGAGCATTTTTTACAATGAAAAAATCAAAGTTTAGCTAAGTCTCTAAGTACATTATATTTGGAGTAAGCATTTCCTCTAAAATTTTAACTAAGAATTGCACTTGCTGTCCTAAAGCATTTTGTGATGTTACTTCACACAGTTAAGCAATAATTGCATCACATTGTAGCTTTCCTGTCAACATAGTTCAGTCTACATAGATAAAAACATTTGGGGAGGTATAAATTTACTCCCCTCAGTTGCCTGCAGAATTAGATAATACACGTGATTATTTTTTTTCAGACATATCCAGGTCTACCCTACCCTTAAGGAAAGGACATCTGGGACATTAGGTATGTCTTTTCTTCTCCAAAGTCTAAAGATAACTGCAGCCACAAGCAGCAATACTGTCAGCCACTGCTGAATGTAAATATTGTGTGTTCTTGTGCACTGTGTAAGAAAGTGGTGCATTAGAGGAGCTGCATCCTCTGGCCTGGGCTGAGAAAGAGACTGTGGAGATTACTGTGCTTTAATTACAAGTCCATCTCCACAATTTGCATGATAATTTTCTGTAAGATTGGCTCTTCTCAGTTTCCTCATGGATAATGGATACAGAAAAGACAAAAGGCATTTGCACTTCTGTTGCTTGATTATGGATGAAAATCAGATACATCTCGGATTAAATTACAGATTTAAATTACAGATTTGATGCTCAGATTCTGTGGGAGTAAAATCTTTGCATTTTCCCAGCCAAAATGCTCTCAAACGATGGGTAACTTTCACTACTTTGCCACAGAGGTTACTGGTAGATATATGGGACTCTGGCAACCTCCTGGGCATTCTGCTGCACTGTTTCCCTTGAGGTTAATAAAGATTTGGATGTTTGTTTAGTCTTTTTTTAGCCAGTTCTTAATCCAAGCCATCTACTATTCCTCACAGAGGTTCCAGCAACCAGCAGTCAACAGCTGTTCAGCTGCTAAGAAATAAAGGATCCTGATGAAATCTTGATCCTTAAGATTCTGCATATGGAAAACTAAAGGTTTATGAGGGGCTTAAAACTATTTTTAATGAATTTGACCAGAAACATTTGTTTATACTGACAACAGTAAAGCATACTATACACATTTGACAACATGGGACAGGAGCTGGTTGCTTTTTTACAGATAAAAGTCATTGCCTATTTAGTTCCACATTTATTGAATGCAGTCTTCTCTTTTTTTCCATCCTCAAAGGAGAGAAAAAAAGACAAATCAGCATAAAAGTTGGTCTGTTCCTTACCTCAGAGGTCTAATGAGTAGTCTTCCCTGGCCAAGGTGATTTGTATTCACTTTCCCCATAACTATGCTGTGTTTATACACAGTTGTTCCTAATGAATGCTAACAGGCAGCGTCAAGACTGTGGACAGAATTTAACCCTTTTAACTAGCCTTTCAAGTAGACAAGCTGCCATTTGTGGGTAGCTGGGGGTTGCAGTGCTGTTCCTAGTGCTTGCTTATGTTCTGTGATTATACATTTGAGATGCTGACAAGAGAGTCTCTGTTTCATTGATCAGGTTTTGCAGTGAATGTACTTTCAGAAACCATAGACTAGAATCATAGAATGCTTTAGGCTGGAAGGGACCTCTATTAGTCATCTGGTCCGACCTCCCTACACAAGCAGGGACACTTCTACCTAGGTCAGTTCACTCAGAGCCCCATCAAGCCCGACCTTGAATGATACCAGGGATGGGGTCTCCACCACCTCTCTAGGCAACCCATTCCAGTGATCTATAACCCTAATATTAAAGAACTTTTTTGTAATATCCATTCTAGATCTATCCTTTCCTAGTTTAAAACCATTACTCCTTATCCTATCATTACAATCCCTTTTGAATAGATCTTCCCCTGCCTTCATGCAGGCCCCTTCAGGTACTGGAAGGTCACTATAAGGTCCCCTCGGAGCCTTCTCTTCTCCAGGCTGAACAGCCCCAACTCTCTCAGCCTGTCCTCACACAAGAGGTGCTCCAATCCCCTGATCATTTTGGTGGCCAAAATGGCACAGAGGTGAGGCTGACAGGTCAGTAGTTCCCAGAGTCTTCTTTTTTACCCTGTTTCAAGATGGTCACGATGTCACCCTTTTTCCAGTCACTAGGAACTTCACCTGACTGCCATGACTTCACAAATATTATGGACAGTGGCTCAGCAGCTGCATCACCCAATTTCTTCAGTACTCTGGGATGCACCTCATTAGGTCCCATGGACTCATTTACGTTCAGGTTCCTCAGGTAGTCATGAACCTTGTCTTTGCTTACAGTGGGAGAGACTTTGTCTTACCTTGTCCTTGTCCTGTGGGCCACCAACTTGAGGGCTGTGAGGAGTGAGGTTGCCAGTGAAAACTGAGGCAAAAAAAATTGAGTACCTCAGCCTTCTCCTCACCCCTTGCTACTAATTCACCATTGTTTATCACTAGGTTGGACACACCTTCTTTGACCTTCCTTTTCTGATTTACATACTTATAGAATCCCTTTTCATTTTTCTTTGTATCCCTTTCCAAGTTCAGCTCTAGCTGAGCCTTGGCCTTCCTGACTTTATCCCTACAGAACTAGGCAGCGTCCCTGTATTCCCCCCAGGTTACCTGTCCCTGTTTCAACTGTGTGTGCAGTTTCACCTTGTTCTTTAGTTCAACCAGTAGTTCATGACTCAGCCATGCAGGTCTTTTTCCCTGTCTTGCCTGATTTCCTGCACGTGGGTATTGAGAGCTCTTGCACTCTATGCAAAGCCTCCTTAAAGATCTGCCAGCTCTGCTGTGCTCCTTTATCTCTGAGGACTGCCTCCCAAGGGGTCCTGTTGAGGAGCTTCTTGAAGAGCAGGAAGTTTGCTTTCCTAAAGTTTATGAGTAAAAATATCTGATAATAAAAAAATTAAAAATTAGTAAAAAAAAATATTTTTTTCAAACTGAGTAAAGATGTCTGAGTACAATACAATGAGTGTACATAATCTCATACCTTCACCTTATTCCTGATGTTGTCCATGTGCATCATCTTTATAAACTACGTTGCATTAATTTCTAGGTTTACTAGGTACACACAGGTATGCCTGGTTAAATTGAGGCTTCCATTGTAAAACAGTTTCTCCTGAGAATAAAGTAATTTCAGAAAGCTTAAATACGAACTGTGCCAACTAATAAAAGTGTTCTTGACAGACAAAGTATTTAAAAGCTAAGTGTCTTTAATGTTGCCTGAGTCATTAATTTGATTGTAGTAAATTCTACACAGCCTGGAAGCAAAGATCTTTTAGTTGCATAGGTCCACAGTGGAAGAAAAAAAAAGAAAATTAAACTGCATCTCCTAAATTATGGGTTGAAGATAGCATACAGAAGTCTTAGAATATACTTGAAAATTATTACCAAAATTAGCTGTGTTTGTCTTGGCCATTTGACAGCTTTTGTTCTTCACTCCACTGTTTTAAAGATTAAATTGCTTTTACATTGACTCACTATTTAACTTTAAACTTTATACCCAGGGGCCTTTTGGGAATATCTGATAACACAGAAAGTGTTTCCACAAATGGTAGCATTGTGTTACACGCTCTGGCTTCAGAGATTCCAAATTTTCACTCAGCCAGCAAAGCACTTCTAGAAACCTTCAAATGCCATTCCAGATGCACAAGCAACATTATCTTTTTTCCTTGTTTCTTAAAGTCAATACAGGGTTTGGTTTTTTACCCCCAGACATTTTCCAAGACAATTTAAAATTTGGATTTATGCAATTTCTATGTTGCACTGACTTTGCAGATATGTTTCTGACTGAAGTTTGATATTACAGTTACTGATAATCTACATTTTCTTCTAGAATGAGAAGTTGTTTTTCTGGGTAGCACTTGCAAAGGCACGTCAGTGACTTAATGACTACATATCCTTTTTAAAATTAAATGGGCACCTATCCAAGAGCCCAGTTTTGAGTGTACAGCCAGCTTTCAATGCACAGACCTACAGTCCTTTTGACCATGCTGGAATGCACACGCACAATTTTGAAAAACCCAGTAGGTTCATTAGCTGATCTTTAGGCATCAAAATCTGGCTTTAAGTCATAACTGATAGTGTGACTTGGTTTATAAGCTTCTTTGGTTCTAGCTCAAACTTTGGGATATTTTACCTACTATACAACACAGTAAACAAAAACAATACAACAGCCTTCACGCAGCATACTCTAGAAGGCCACCAGCATCCTGGCTCGTACCAGAAGTAGTGTGGCCAGCAGAACTAGGGAAGTGATTATGCCCCTGTACTCAGCACTGGTGAGGCCATGCCTCCAATACTGGGTTCAGTTTTGGCACCCCTCAGTACAAGAACAACATTGAGATGCTGGAGTGTGTCCAGAGAAGGACAACAAAGCTGGTGAAGTATCTAGAGCACGGGTCTTATGAGGAGTGGCTGAGGGAACTGGGGTTTAGCCTGGAAAAAAGAAGGCTGAGGAGAGAGTGAGGTGGGGGGTCTGTTCTCCCATGTAGCAAGCAATAGGACAAGAGGAAATGGCCTGTAGTTAGGCCAGGGGAGGTTTAGATTGGATATTCAGAAAAATTTCCTCACTGGAAGGACTGTAAAGCACTGGAACAGGCTGCCCAGGGAAGTGGTGGAGATGCCATCCCTGAAGGTATTTTAAAGTCATATTGATGTGGCACTTAGGGACATGGTTTAGTGGTGACTTGGCAGTTCTGGGTTAACAGTTGGACTCTGTGATCTTAAAGGTCTCTTCCAACAAGAATGATTCTACGATTATATGGAGCAATATGAAAGCCAGCTTAAATCAGTGTAAAGAATTTAATTGACTTCAACAAGTTTTGGATCTATCTACAACAGACAAAGAGCTCTGTTGATTAATTGTAATTGTGGCACTTTTCATCTATTTAATTATTCATCACAAAAGCCTTTAAAAGGATTTATTTTCTACACAATGCATAGATAAATTTTACTGATAAAGTAAAACTTGACACCATTATTCCCTAGGAAAATGGTCATGGCTTTTGTTTTATTTTCTAGATGTTTAATGC
This sequence comes from Merops nubicus, assembly GCF_000691845.1. Classification (NCBI taxonomy): domain Eukaryota; kingdom Metazoa; phylum Chordata; class Aves; order Coraciiformes; family Meropidae; genus Merops; species Merops nubicus. Next base: position 34,687 of record NW_008594404.1, on the reverse strand, counting down.
AACAAATCCTCCATTTTCCCTGAACAGAGAAAACCTATGGATATGGTAATTTACAGCAAGGATTTAATTTAATTTAATTTCATGGCATATCAATAAGAAAATCTTTCATTTTCACCAACTAATGCATATATTCACAGGTTGAAAACCGAGATAAACTCTCACAGAAGAATAAAAAGGCATTAACTCTCCTGTGAAGGTCACAGTCTGCTTGCGGTTAGCAGGAAAGTACCTCCTGCCAGACTGCTTGCTCCCTGACTAGATAGTGGGCAGAAAATGAGGACAGTTTTAGTTCTGCTTCTTCTGCACCAATGCACCATTCAGCATAGTGAATTCCTCCACCAAATAAAGGGAGAACAAAGACTGAAGTGTGACTTCCTGGTTTGAGATAGCCAGAAAGGTGTAAGGTCTTACTCCAGTCCCTGTGCTCTGTTGCAATGACATTGCTGCTGTTCTTTAGTTTGCTCTTCTGAAAAATGAGAATATTCACCTTATGAAATATGCAGGGATTTGATAATAAAAAGCACAGAAAGCATCAATTTTATAAGCTGCTGAACAGTTCTATCAACTATAATTTGCCATTAGTCCAGGAGCTAATAGGGATCCTACCCTTACAGGATCACAGCTTCAAAGAATCCAGCCATCTTTTCAAGCACCTCATGAATAACAGCCTACTAAAGACAATCAGTTATGTTTGACTAGGCTACAGGTGCAGCATGTGATATAAACAAGGAACATATATTAAGATGACCTGAATCTGAATTCATTAACAAATTCAGAGACAATTAATTACCAGCCAAGGTTATGTCTCCGAGAATGACTAAGTATGAATGGCAGGACAGCCCTTACTAATGTCCATCCTAAAAGTGAAGGAGCTGTGAGAAATAAGGAATATGCAGAATCCCAGAGAGAATGGTGCACATTCATCTTGTCTATACTTGCAGAATCATTAGCCTTGTGTAAGAAAAGACATATGACTACACTTTCTCATAAAAGCCTGCATTATATGAGAATGAGATTCATTATGTTGATAAGGATTTTAAAGTACTTATTTTGGTTAACTGGAAAAAGTCAGAGTCAGAAAAGTACAACTCTTTTGTAGGCATTTTTTAGCATAAAAGGCAAGTATTGGAATGGATGATCTTTGACTGCAAACCAAGTACATACCTGTTCAATCTTAAGCATGTGATTAATCCCAAACTTCATCAGTGAAACATGGGGTTGTGCTTATAACTCTGGTTCAACTCACAGTTCATTACTGAGAGAAGCAAATATAACCTCAAGAACCTGTTTCAAGGAAAGAAAACTCCAAGAGTGTAATTGTGATTTCAAATCCACTTCCATCCTAGAGAAAATGTCCTGTGACAGCACAGTTCTTTCACCCTACAGAAGGTGAAAGAAATGTGTTCAGGTATCCTGGCCTGCAGACCTGTGCCATTCTACCACAAGTAATATCTAAAAGTTTTCCAATGAGATGAAGAGCATAAACTCCAGGTTCTCCAAATCACCACGACCATATCAGGAAAAAAAAAATGAAATACACCTACACTTGAATTCACTGCAGGTTTTTTTTAATTGAAGGAGGAGGGCTTGGCTGCAGTAGGATCCTGTGCTTAAAATGTAGAAAAGGAATGTGGGTTCTCTTCCCTCTGTAGTTTAGTCTAATTATTTTACAAGGTTAACATCTCTAAAACATGACTTATGCTCCAAAGCCATATATAAGTAGTTGATATATTTTAGTATAATTAAAAAAAAAAAAGAAAAAAAAAAAATCACTGAAGTTCTGATGCAGCAAAGCACTAAAATATGGGCTTGAATGACACTGTGAGTGGATGTCTTTTCCTAAAACTAAGTGAAGTTTTTTCAAATCCACTTATTCATTCAATGGCCACATATTGCATCTTCTGTCACAACATTTTGCTTTTTATTTCAAAGAATGTTATCCAAGTCTTTAATTTAGAACCATATCGATGAAACAACAACAATTTTTGTCAGTCTTTTGCCACAACCAAAAGACTGATGTGTCACCAAAGACAGGCACATGCAGGACAATCCAAGACAATCCCTTATGGGAAGAAGAGTGCTGCTGATTTTTCTTTCATGAAGGAGAAGTCATAGGGAATGAGAAAAGGAACATCTATAGAATACCAGTGCTATGGCCCATGGGGCAAACTAGTAAGCTAAATTATGAGCTAAGAGCTAGAAAGGAGCTTCTGGTACCAAATATTTTAACTAAAAGTCCAGAAGAACACCAGAAAAGTTGTGCTGACAACCATATCCATATAATACTTTTCTAAATCTCTTATTCTACCCTAATGCACCAAGGCAACAATATTGCCTATCTTGTCAAGGTTCAAATGGAAATGCGTAGTAAGGGGAAAGCTGAAGAGAACAGCAGTGAAATAGTAAACATAAGTAAGAGAAATGCAACCTGACAAGCAAGTTTCTGGGTTTTGTTTTTGTTTTTGTTTTTGTTTTCCCCTGTCTCCTACATATATTTGCAATTTCCTAAGGTACAGTAGTCCTCACCTTTCGACCCACTAGTTTTTACCATCTAGGCATCAATGTCATTCAGCCTTCATTCTGATTTCATTAGTCATTACAACAACTCCATGTTAGAGTCTTCTCACCCTTCATATCAAGTTTCTGGTTATTTCTATCAAAACTGGCAGCCTCTCACTACTACTGAGTTCTGCTGAGCATGAGTTCTGCAACTGGGGAGGAGCTGAAGGCAGCAATACCTGAACTTGCTCTGCCCTGGAGGGCTCTGGGCAGCCTGACCTAGTGGGAGGTGTCCCTGCTCATGGCAGAGGGGTTGGAACTGGGTGATCCTTGTGGTCCCTTCCAACCCTGACAGATTCTGATCTGTTTTAGCAGAGGACTTTAGAGCCCTAATGGCTCAATGGTTGGACTTGATAATCTTGAAGGTCCCTTCCAACCTAAAGGATTCTATGATTCTATGAGGTCTAACAACTTGCTGTGTCTTGTTTTCCTAGATCTTACTTTAGGAAGACTTATTTTATTTGCCAAAACTACTTCCTCCTCCAAACAAAATGGATGCAACCAAGCCACTTACCTTTTCTGCATGGGAGTCCCACTTAGTCATATTTTGGAAGACATTCACACTTTTTGAAATAGAAGAAAAATAGAAGCCCTACTACTGCAGGTAGGCTACAAAGCTCAATTATACCAGGGAAGAAAATGTGAGAAAAGAGACTAGAGCAGGACCAGTTCTTCAAGGTCTAAGTTTTACAGGATAAGCCAATTAATACCGAAGGGAAATACACTGCCTCTAGAAATTACAGTCTGCCAAAAGCATGAGTATTTCACAGTGGCCTGAAAATGAACAGTCCAAATTGTTTTCCTATCTATCATTTAAAAACACATAGACACACAAAGTGAGCCAATTCCCAGTCAGCTGCAGCTATACAATTTTCAAATGTAAACTGACATCTTACATAAACACTAGTCACATCTTCTCTCTTCCCTGTGCACAAAAAGAGAAAATTACTTTTACATCAAAACGTACAGGTGACCTTTGCAAAGTGTTCTTCCAACCATTCCTAAGCAATCTATTTTTTTTTCCCTCCACCACTATTTTGGTGTTTCTGCTTCAAAACACTTTAAATTTAGTTCTGTCATTTTCCATATTACTTGAGCGGCGAGTTATAGCTGCTTATACAATTGTGTCATACTTTTATGTCAAAATTATTGTCATAAAATTATAAGATTGCAAAATAAACTTCCAATCTGTTGTTTGCAGCATTGTTTACAGTCCTTGACATACACAGTGCTGGAAATGTTCTCTCATATTCATCATTATGCATAAGTGTGTGGATCTGAACTTGAATTCATAGAGTTGCATTAGTTAGCCAAAGCAGAAACTCTGAAATTCACGCGGGCTTACACTTTCATGGAACATTACTACAAAAGAGAAATAATAACTGGCCAGCATTAATAGACTGGTACAAAGTCAACTTGTCAATATTCCAAAAACTTATCAGAACCTGCAAAGGGTTTTACTCACATTTTTGCCATGTTCCCATAGCAATTTTCCAGTACTAAGAATGCTAAATTAGAATTTATTATGTCATTAAAACACAGCCCAACTCTGCAAGCTACAGAGTACCTGGGCAGAAGTGCAGTCTCCCAAGTGGGAAGGCCTCAAAATCAGTTGACAAATCTAGGAATTATCATGAAACAAGTGTGTAAGGCAGTAGTTGAGACAGTGAAATGGAAAAGAGTTTAACCCAGTGTCTGTCAAGGCTCGATAGTATGAGAATTTATCAACTGCTTCTAAGTCCATGATAAAGAGGCATCATAGGCATTAGCAGAGTACTGAATATGAGTAGCAAGGGAGGGACATCTTGCCCAGCTGCATCTTGGTCAGATGCTGTCCTCAGATGCACACACATCCAAATTTCTTCACACAGCTGAGGATCATGCGTACCTCATCTGCTCACATCCCCATGCCTCATGAGGCATGATATTTTTCTACCTTCCTTCTACACTTGGAAAAAAAAAAAAAAAAACCTAAATCCATCATGATCTACTTAAGTTATTCCCATCTAACACCTCACCTTCCTAAAGCCTAATGCTCCCTTTTAAGATTCAAGAAGGCTTGGCAGAACTGCCAAGAGAAATCAACCTATATAAGCATGCGGCCTTAAACTAAGTAAGATCATCTAAACTTCATTATATGTGGTACTTTGGAAGGCTCAGCTGAATGAAGAGTTTACAATAACATCTCAGCACAATAATTAGACTAGTCCCAGATCTGTTGTACTGACTTTCATCAGTAACCTTCACTCTGAGTTTCACACACATAGACACCATTGTAAAATTGTCATTTCAGTTCTGTTTTGCATATAATTTTGTTTAGCATTCTCAATTCCATCTGTCACTTCTACGTGACTTATTTCTCTCAAGCTAACAATTCTTGGCAATACATAGTAGTTCAAAATTATTTTTATACTAGCTCTATTACAATACAGCTCTGTAATTCCATTTGCCTCTCAACACTGAAGAGTTTTTCTAAGCTCAAAACTCAACCTAAACTGATTAAAATATTTTTAAAATAGTTTATTTTTTTTTAAAGAATCTTGAATTATGGGGTATTTTAGTAAAAGGTATAAGGGACAGTGTAAATTACTGCAGCTCCCAGAATATACTGTTTCCAGGTAAAGTTTTTTCTCCCATTTGATTTAAAATATGAACTGAAAATATAGCAAATAAAATAAGTCTTCCTAAAGTAAGATATTGGGGAAAAAAAAAGTAATTTTCTGTTACTTTGTAAGCACCTATTTCAGTTACAAAATCATACTTCACATTTTAAACACTGCTACTTTCTTTCTAGAACTGTTAAGTTCATTTCAGTATGATCTGACCTATTAATTTTACACTCTAAATACATCTATTTTTTTCTTATTTTAAGCAAATGGCTTAATTACATTTACATATTAATAATTTACATTTTTGTAATAGCTTTCATCCAGGGAAATTAAGAATAGTTTTATAGATTGTACAGGAGTTAGCTTGCTGCTTACTGTAAAGCCATACTTCTGCAGAGCAGTGCTTGAGATGTTAACAGGAACCATTTAATGATTCCATTTATCATGCTACTGTCATAAACTTTCTCTTGCAACCTTTCAAAAACACCATTTTTCACATTGCTTGTGTATTGTATAAATTCACATGAAAAGCACATATTTGAAACAATCTAATATGCTTTGATTGTTGAATTTAAATGTCTCAGTAAACCTTCCTGTGCAGTAAAGACTGAGAACTTCACAGCCTCAGAGAGCCCTAAGATCCTGAATCTTTATGAAATTGTAAAACTACAAAAGTTATTGTTTTAGGTAACTTGGAAACATTTCTGCAAGTTACATACAATGTTCCTTTTGCCAGAGGCCACCACACTTAAACTCTTAATCACTGGTGTCTCCAGCACTCTGGATATGAAGGTTTTAATAAAACAGAGCTAATAGACATTTTTAAGATTCTCTACCCATTTAAAAGTAGTAGGTGCACACATAACATGCCATCACCTAAATAATTATTGGCCCAGATGTAAGATGACCTACAAAATTAAGCCATGGCTTCACTATTTCAAACAAACTCATGAAACCTTTGAACTCACTACATTATCACCTTGTTTTATAGATAGAAAATTGAACTCAAAATCAGTACGTTATTCAATTACTAACCTTGTGAACAACAGATATTTCCCAATGCTCTTTTTCCCTCTACTGTAAATGCATACATGGGTTGATATAAAGATTTTTGGATGTTAATTTTTAACTTGTTTCATGTTTGCAAAAGGAATATGATTTTGATAATCCAAAATCACAAATATCTCTGATTAGAAACCACTCACCACCCCAAAACTGGCAACATCTAAACAAAAACATCTGAAGTGGGGCCTTGTGACCACCATTTGAAAATAAAGTTCCAGGTGCATACTGAAAGGACACATCCCACACATAGTGTCAGATGATGTACACTCCACAATGAGCTCTTTTGGGGAAGAATAATCTTTTGATTCTCCTGGGTTTGTACAGCATCTATATGGTCATATTAGGCTTTTCAGCTTGGCCTTCACTGAAGTCCTGTAGATTTGACCTGGGAATTTAGAATGGTAATTTTTCCCCCACTTCCCTTGAACAATTAAACTGTAATCTGCAATGCAGCAATAATTTACAATGTGGCTCCAGGCAAAAAGCCTACTGCAGATTCTCTGTTAGAAATCATATGAACACAGCTGATATCAAGGCAATTCTCAAAGCCTGTCAAAAGTATCTATAGAAGTTCCTCATCTTTTTTCAATATGCTTAAGTTTTGAGGTTGATTACATTAACAGATGCACATAAGATCGCATTTCACTTAATGAGGTCTAACTTTTATTGCCAAATGATTTTAATGGCTTGGGAAGCAGAAGCTCCAAATATAATGCATCTCCAACAGGAACATTAATATACAGCCTCCTTAAAAATTTGCAAAGATAATATATCTTGATACCATGACATATACACATACAGTATTGGGGGGGGACATGTTTAGGGAGTTGAAATTGTAACCTCTGTGTATTTTCCTACATAGCGATAAAATAAAAAACTTAACCTGTTACTTCAATTGTTTGTAGGTTTTAGGCAGTTGACAGGAAATTTACTTTTATATAAATAAATGTTATCTCATTACCAACAATCTCCATTAAGGTCTAGCAGACCATGAAATGGACTTTGCAAGATCAAGCAATGTGCTAAGGCCCAGAAAAACATTATTTTATCTCCCAGCTTCAGAAATTATGAGGTAAATGAAGCACTATATTACGGTTTAAAGCACACACACTAAATAGGCCTTTTTAGCTAAGGCATTAGGAAAGAGAAGTGCAGATTACTCATAACTGTGAAAAGTACTATTAGGTTATTTGGCACTTGCTTCTTAGCTTAATTTCCTACTGTTATTAACTTCTTACAGAATGTGCTTTTTGCAGAGGAGAGGTTGTAATACTTCTAATATAGGATAAGGAAGAACATATTTTAGACAGTAGGGGAGGCAAATATGGTTCTAACACATTACCAGAAACAACTTTCCTGTTCAGAGTAAAAAAATATTTACAAATCTATGGTAAGGAAAAAAAAATCAAAATAAAGCAAGAAAAGACAAATATATTTTCCTGAATGCTAACTAAGATATTAGAGCTTTTGTTCAGTTTGAATAGAAATAGTGTCATTTCTAAAACACACTGAGATTTATATCCCTTCAGGAGGCTAAAAGGATACGTTTTAAATCAGTTGAGCAAAATAACATAGGATCACATTTTGTTCCCTAAATGTCATAAGGAATCTAAAACCGAAACAAAATGTAAATTAACCAAATATAGTACTGAGCCATTGGAACTTCAACAAGGACTTGGTGGGAAAACAATTTTGATTTTTATTTTCTAAAAGTGCAAGCTATTGCACCTGGCTTCAGACCTGTCAAAGACAGACAAATACAGTTGGGGGCGGGCGCCAGGAATGAATAACAACGTACAGAGGGAACAAGTTTTTAATTTGCAGGAGGTAGGTCATGAAGGAGACCCGTGGAGGGCTTAGTTTCTCTCAGCTACAGAAAATACAGTTTCCAGTCTCTGAATTCCATATTAAAAAAAAAAAAATTGAAAAATAAAATATTGTGAGTCACAATAAGAATCGTTTCAATATTCAGTTACCACTTCTTTCAGACTTACTTTTCTATATTTATCCATTTTCCTGAAGAGCAACTAGTGTCCCCCCAACACTCAGCCTTAGACTCCTTTGTCACTAGGTAAGGAAAAGCTTAAATCAAATTTACTCTGGTTCTTGACTGCAAAGCAGAAAAGAGTTACCAAAAGGAAATTGGTAAAACAGAAGATAAACATCTGCCTGCAGCTCTGGGTGATTATGGTCTGCTGAACAGATTTCCCTGCGTGGACATCCTTCAGCTGCCTGGACTGAGGTGCTATTCCAGCACACATCCTCCCCTCATTGTTTCTTCCTTGGAAGAAACAACTCTTCCCCTAGTTCATGGTCTTCTAATTATATTTCTGTTCTTTCTGCTTAATGCTGAGCATAAATAAATCATAAAAACAGATCCTGACCTCCTCAATATCTGTTCTTCCTGTGATTCAGTATACTGATACCATTGTATACCAGATGCAAATTACCAGGTGTTGTTCACTGGGAACAAAAGCTCTTCTAGACATGATCTCTTCACTCTTGATGACTTTCCACTGTGTAGGCTTTTTTTAAACATGGCTCACTCCCCTGAAATGCAAGTTTGATTTACAACCCCACTGCCATTTTCAATTAGCCCATTTTCTCTAACCTAAGCAACTACATTCAGCTTATTGCAACACTTACTAAATCACCATATGCACTTAGAAACCATTTATCACTCAGATGTTATTAATACCATTTTCAACTTATCTCCAGCATTTCTATAGAGACAAAACACACCTTATGGTCGGACTGCACGGTACCTTATTCCTCACGCACATTGGCTGTAGAGAAACCACCACAAAGCTGCAAAAGGAGAAATGGCTGGAGAAATATTTTCAATATAATTGAAACCTACAGCAGGAATGGGTTTTGAAATAGATATTTACTGTAACACACTCCTGCGTTACATGTATTAGGAAGAATTTCTTTACTGAAAGAGTGGTTAGACACTGGAACAGGCTGCCCAGGGAGGTGGTGGAGTCACCATCCCTGGAGGTGTTCAAAAAATGAGTAGACGTGGTACTTTGCGACATGGGTTAGTGCTTGTGGTCGTGCTGGGCTGACAGCTGGAGGTCTTTTCCAATTTTAATGATTCCATGATTCTACCAAAAGACTCTTAATCTCACCATAACATGGTGATTATAAATTACCAAAATGTCTTTTATAAATATGTAAATCTCCCAGATGTCTTTAGCAGACAGCCAAATCCCATTTTTTACACACACCCTCCCATCACTTGCCTACACCCACAGCTAAGGTTCCCCACATGCCTAGACATTTCAGCCAGCAAGCTAGAATTGGCCAAAGAATATTGAATTTTAATATTTATTTTTAATAAGGTTTACATAGTATTAAAAATACCTTTACCTGGAAGACTGAATTATGAATGTCTGAATTATCAATAAGATAATTAAGACATTAATGTAGGTGATTTAATTGCAGGTTTTATGCAGCCCAAGGCTTCCTGCCTACTCTGTGACTGATCTGGTACCAAATCAGCAACATGGGCTCCCTCTTTTACCTTTCCAACACCGATGTCAGTTTAAAATATAGCTTTGAATTAATTGTAAACTTATTTCAAAGGTTTCACCTCCTCTGGAAGGGAAGATGGGAAATGATAACAGAAAATAAAAACTTTAAACATCTAAGACCATCAAATATAAACAGATGCAAAATGATTTCTGAGGTTCTTTTCCCAGCCCTTTGAAAGGGACATCAGCAGCAATGCAAAGCACTTCTGCAGGAGGCACTTCTAGCCTGTGAGCAACTCGCTGACGTCAGATTTAAATTTGTAACACAGCAACCTGTAAAAATATGCAAGGTCTTAGACTTCAGGCACTCAAGAGACTGTAACTGTCCCAGTCCTGATCAGAGCTGCTCTTAACTGTCCTCACTGGGCTTGTACCACTATTCACAGTTGCCTACAGTTCCCCTTTAAAACCTCATCTCCTACATCTCCAAGTATTAGGCAGGATTTTTATATATTCTTTAAAAACAATACATAAAGGAAAAAATTGCTAATGCAATCCTGTGCCCTTTCTATTCCTTAAGAATATTAAGTGGGAGAAAGATATACACTTTCTTTTGTTTCTCTTTAAAACCAAACATCTGTTCTTAACGCTTCATTTTTGTTCATCAGAAGCATAAATCAGAGCTGTTTAAACCCATTTTCTTCACTTCTAACATACTAAAACGGTAAATCAAATCACACTACATACAAATGAGATCAAAAACATGGTTTAAATCCTAAATTTGTGTTTTAAATTATTGTGAAAGGCTACAAACTAGAGCATCTGGTAACCTAAATTCAGTTGTCCATAACATGGGCTCTAAAGGCAAAATAAGCAATACAGCAGCCTGAGCCAGCCTTTAAAAAAGCTTTCAAAGCTGCTTTAAACACTAATGCCAGAAATGACCACATAAGGTTATGTTTCCGTTATCTGAACTCCTACTTACAGGTACATTTTTTACAATGTAGACTTAAAATTTAAGAAAGATTAAACAAACCAAAGAACAGCAGGGTCTGTGTCTTGCTGAAGTAACTCTTTAACCACTACAAATCTGAAATCTTTTTAGGAATGGTCTTCCAAGTCAAAACAATACATCCTTAACTTGAGAGTTATCTTCCTTGACTCAGAAGTCCACTATGAAATATTACTTGAGTGGTGCCAGTATCAATTTAAACCACATCTGCAGTTCATTAGCCATCCCGTGTTCTGGCCCTGGGAGCTGCCAGGTCATCCAAGGACACCATTGCTTCACAACTATTAGGCACTTTTCCCTGTGTTTTAACTCACCTCTTCAGTTCCAGTTAGAGATCACTGAATCTGAAGTACACTTCTACATTTGTAGTAACTTATAAAGTTGGAGATACAAGTTAGAATTCAGGTATAATTTTTTAGCTATATAACTTTAGACTAGTCTACATAACATATTTTCAAAGAGGACAGGGGGGGAAAAAAGAGACATTGTCATACAAAATTACATGGGTCATACAGGTCTCCTGAAGAGATCCATAACAGGATGGCTGGGAAGAAAGAGTCCTACAGCCTTGCAACAGATACACGTGAAGCGTGGGATCACTAAGGAACTGCTGTGCTGTACCTGGGTGACCTTCCTAGCTACCTGCAAAACTGTACAACAGTACGACACTCGCAACGTCCAGCAGTGCACAACACTACAGGCACTTACTCAAGCAGTGCTAAAAGAGCATACCTGGATCAACGTGTCTGAGCTATATTTTGTCACCCGCAACCCACTAAACATTATTCTGTATCTAGCACGGGCTTAACTAGAAAGAGAGAAAGAAATTTTAACCGTTCCTGATTAATTTTTATCTATTCTGTAAAAATCTCTAGGACGAAAACCTCTTAAAATTCTTTTTAAAAAATTATTTCATCCCACATCTATAAAAGACCTGCTCTATCCTTTCTCAGTCACTAAGGAAATAAAATATAAGTTTTCCATTTTTACAGTGCATATATTTATCTTCTTTCCTTCCACTGGTGCTTGACCTGTCTGCCTGTCATGACCACAACGCAAGCCCTGTATGACATGGTAGCTTACCTCATCTGTGGTGTGAGCTATAGGAATACTAACCAAAACAGTCCCAGCTAAAACATACTCCAGCACTTTGCTATACACCACCAGCAGATTAATCAACAAATGACTCATTGCTGAGGCACAAGCTCTACTATGGATGGGGCTTTGGCATCTCACAGAAACAGTAATAAATCCAGACTGGCGAGGAAGTCCATAGGAGCACTGGTGGTAAAGGCTCCTCTACTGCTGAAACAGCACCCCCTTACAGCACTGTTGTGCCATGCCGTGCCCTCAACTCCTGCACTGTTCCTTTTTGGCTGAGATACAGAAATCTCCACCACAGCATTCCTCTTTTTCAGCAAGAAAAAAATGTGTACTGGGTAAATTCCAACATAGCTTATGATGCTTTATTTACCCTAGTTGTACTTACCTCTTCCATGTAGCAATACCATTCTTTGTTCACTCTTCAAACCACTATTGCTAATTTCCGGACTTTACTAGATTGTAAGCTAAGGCTGATGAATTGAATCACAGAATCTCAGAAGGGCTGGGGTTGGAAGGAACCTCTGGAGATCATCTAGTACAACCCCACTGCTAAAGCAGATTCATTTAGAGCAGGTTTCACAGGAACACATCCAGATGGGTTTTGAAAGTCTCCAGAGAAGGAGGTTCTACAATCTCTCTGGGCAGCCTGTTCCAGTGCTCCATCACCCTCAGACCAAACTGGTATCTCTCCACATCAGCTAACATACAAATATCCTTGTGGTATTTTAATGTTTGCTAAAAACAAGACTGATGACAATGCATCTATGGAAACTCTTAATACAGCTATTGCTTGCAGTCCCAGATAATTTTAGTTCACACTAATACACCTCATATTGTGGCTATTGTAATACTACCTAAGCAGAAAAACACTTTCATTTGTTTATTTGTTTCCATAATAGAGAAGATCTGATAATTGACTAATAAAGAGCAGTGCTACAGATCAAGGACAGGTATTACTCCAACCAGGACAGGACAAATGCAACTGAAACTGTATCCACTCTGCACATCAATTTTAGTGATAACAGCCATGAATGAGAGTGCCTCCCAAATAAATCCAAGTTTGATACTAGTGATGTTTTTGGTAGGCAGCCAAAGTTCAACATACAAAATAGATTGCTCACCCAATTATGGAAAAAGTGTCTAGAAACACTCATAATATAAAAAAGTGATTACACCTGGCAAAAGTGTCTGCAGTTATTGCCTATTTATGGAAATCAATTACATTCAAATAGCAAAATTCTACTTTTTAAAGTAGCAATGTGAATTTTTAAAGAGTGACTTTGCAAGACATTCATATTATAAAGGCAGCATAATTAGATATATCTCATAAAGTGTAACCAGATAAACAAGCACAGAATAATGTAGAACAAAAAAATTATATAACTAAAAAATATTTCTAATCATCTATTTTCTCCTTTTCACAACCTTTTCACCTTAAGGGGGGGGGGGGGGGGTGGGGGTGTTACAGTTGCTCCAATACACAAGAATATTCTCATGCCTCTAAAACTCAGGCAATAAAAGAAAGAACATGCCTCAGTTCTGCATCCAGTGAATGAATGACAGGAGATGAAGCCCTTCTGGGTGCATTTCAGAATTCATACGATGGGCTCTGTTGAGTACCGCTGCACATCTAAAAGTCAGAGCTGCAATGTTTCTCTTACACTACTGACAAAATATCTAAGTCTACAAGACTAGTATTCCAAGTTGAGACAACATAAACACATTTGTAATTATCAAAACAATCAGAAGCCACAGTTCCTTACCAGTAAGTCACTAAAACAGAAATATTACAGTGGCATGTAAGCTCAGTTAACATATAAGAAATCAAAAAACTTACTTAAGAATGACTTAAAATAAGACCATTAGTCGGGGCCCAGTAATAGCTGGTTACAGATTAACACCCATATAAAATCAGTTTTTAGGTAGTTAAGACATCAGATCTGTTGATCAAAGTTAGTTAAAAAAAACAAAGCAGCGAAATAAGGTTATCAGACTTTTCACAAGTAAAATATTTCCATTAAGTAAAACATCAATGAGTTGAGAACTTGGGAGTCCAATCAGAATCATGCAATAGCAATTTATGCTAACCATACATATATATACACACATATACAAGTTTCATTTTTATACATTTAAATAACATTTCTGCATATATACATTTGTATATATAAAGTTTTAATATGAGTTTTAAAAAATAATAAATTATATATAAACTTAAGAACTCAGTAGAACTTCAGTCAACGCAGTGTCCTCATTCTGTCTAGTGAAGAACACCTTTATCTGTTAGTGTGGGTTTATATTCATATTTTGCTTTACAAAAATAAGGCAGATTTAAAGTGGATTTCTCAATTGTCTTCCCACTTCCAGGTGTTGGTTTGGTTGCAGAGCAGTGTTGATGCACGTGAACTAGGTTCCTTGAAGAGAAAACTAAGCCAGAAGGTCTCATCCATGTGCATGCCAAATGTCTTCCAAGCACCAAAAAATACATACATAAACATTAAAACTAATAGTTAAGCAAGAACATACTGAAGATGCTTAGTCAAGGAGACAAGTTTCAGTTTAGGCTGAGGCAAAAATCTCACAACACGTACACAGCAAAGGTGCAGTTTGATACTGAGGCTAAAGTGTGATGACCAGCCCCTGCTGCAATCAACTACTCAGTAGGAGACGCATAACCTGGTACTAGCAGACACAGCAGAAGACAGTACAAGGGAAAGAACGGCTACTCTCAGGGCACAAAGTCCTCCTAAGTTTTTGTTTTCTTCCTATTGTACTTGCTGTTAAAATATTTGAGTGTTGTGTGTTCATGAACACACAACTTTTATAAATTCAGGCAGCTGTGCCCAGAAGCAAAGAATTTCTACAAAACTGATATAAAAGGTTTCTGGTAATGTATTTATTTGGTCACAAGACAGGTGTACACCATAGCAAGTATATGCCATATAAAGCTAGGTCTTGCTTCACACTTTTGTAGTAGAACATAATTTTTCACACTTCAAGCAGTGAACACCACGATGCTTCTGTTAACCAGTTTCTCTCTACCCAATTGTAGAAAGAAATCCAATCCCCACCTTCCTGAAAGGAACAGCATATGAGATGATCCAACGCTTTGTTCCCATTGCCAATTAATTACTAAGGAAAAATACAATGTTAGTAGAAAGCAAATGAAATCTATTCATACTATGATTGTATTTAATTATGCTGAAAATATTTTCAGGACATAAAATGAAGAAAGACATCATTTGATAACATATATATACACACAGCGTTACTACTTGGCAGAGACACAAGGCCACCTCTTCTAACAAAGATGTTAAAAAACTCTAACGCAAAGTTTTGTATAATGCCTTTGGAAAATAACCTACATTATCCCAAGTAATTAGAAAAATAATTTTAAAAAATATTGTAATAAACTAGCTGACAATATTTGCAAAAAAGACTGGGAAGGACTGTAACCGTATGTACAGCTAAGGAGAACTGGAAAGTGAACAGCTGAAGGGATAGCTATTAAACTGTTTTTATCTTCCTTGTCAAGTTGTTCTCCTTTGTAAACTATAAAGTTTTAAAATAAAACATCAACAACAACAAAAATAAACACAACCAGCAGCATGTAAGTCAAAGAATGTAAGGCTGTAGTCTGAGAAAGAAACCTGGTTTTCCATCATTCATCAAGGACGAAACAAACTGACAGCTGCCAGACTTTAAAAAAACAAAAAGTATGGATAAACAGTAAGCAAATTAGAAGTTGGATTTTTTTTAAGTATATTGATTAATACTGCATAATAGAACTAGATAACTAGCAGAAGATGAGTTTCAAGAAACTGAAACCCAAAGTATGCTTTGCCATATTCATGTAACTGTGTGTTCACTGTACAAATACTCCCTGCTCATTCACTGAGTGCTCTGGCTCTTGATAAAGAAAAAAGCTTCAGTTCTTAGAAGCTGTTGACAACTACATCTGCTTCCTGCCAGAGCTACAAACGTACCCTTAGGAAAGTAAGCACAAGCATGTTAAGCTGAACCATCTCAACATATAGTTTCTAAAATGTGTGTATACATACAACACATTGATACATACACATTATATAGACATATACAACTAGAACTGCCCCTGATATTCTGCAGGAAGTTAAATAATTATGCCCATTATTGGTATATTAATTTTGTACTCTGGGGCACTAAAGTCAGCATGTTCAAAATACTCCAAATTTTTTATTTCCTCAGAAATCATATCATTATTTCTTTGTGCTCTCTCCAGATGGAGGTAGGCCCTTCCTCCCACCATGAAAGTGCAAGTTAATTTTTAATGGTAATAAAAAGAGTTTCATATACGAAAATGCTAAAAATCACCACAAAATGATAACTGTTTTCCTGTAAAGAAAAAAAAAAAATATCTATTAAGGTCCATATGACACAGGTGCACACTGAGAACTGCTAGTTTTACAGAAAACCAGACACCCCTACTCCAGTCTGAACAACCAAAGATAAGAACTTTTAACTCAAAAGTAAACTGCATCAGTGGTTGGCAGCAATGTAATCAGCTGCTCAACTGTTTTGGGGCGTTTCAGAACTACTGTTGGAGCGAAAAAAAAAAATTCAAATTAATAGTGCACTACATTTTAAAAATCCCATTCCTTTAAAAAGATGCAGGACACCTACTTGGGAATCTGAACTTATACCAAGAGCACCTTTAATAAATGCTCATAATATCAAAACTTAGAAACTGCAGTAAAAGCTAAACCCAAAGCATCATGTTCAGAATAGGAAGATGTGTAGTAAAAATGTTTGACTAATACACAAGCTATTTGAAACCCTGACACCCTCCCCCCCCGCAACGTTCCTCTTTCTATCTGAACACGAGATGTAGATTAAGCAGTCTATTTCACTTTGAAGTGTATTCTGCTTTCACACTTCTGTTCTCAGAAGACTGGAGTTAGCCCACCAAATATAAAAAACAGCCTTAGGTAATTTTTCTTCCAAAGTCAGTACTTTCTTGTTCTGACCTACACATGCAAGTCAGTATTTGTGGCAGATGTTCATTACTAATGTTCCTGAAATTTGTCTAGTTTTGTGAACCACACAACAGGTACATTCTCATACTGCCACTGTTGCAACAAGAGACTCATCTGCTGTCAAAGCAACAAACTCTTCATTGCCATTAAGATCACACACACGCTCTACAGGACATGTAGCAGCAACAGGGCCTTTCTGCACCTGGCAAACACTCACTGGTGCAGTGTACAGCACGTGTCAGACTACCAAAGACTTTTGCCTGGATGAATAGTGTTCATAACATTCATTATGAAATACAGGAAAAAGTTTGATGCTTAGAAGCACCCCAGGCAGACTGACACTTGTCAGATCTAGAGAGTCACATTTTAAAAGTGACATATCAGCACAGGAAAAATTTCTTTTAAACACCCTAAAATGAAAGTAAATAATAAAGGTTTATTTAAACTAGTTGTCCATCTTTGAACATGTTCTCAAAATAAGAAAGCAGAAAAAAAAGGCAGACATTTAAAATAGAAATATCAGTGATGCTAGTACAGTGAACTAGTCACAGGGCAGCTGTTAGATACATTAGCAGGCCTATATATTGCAACTTCAACAAAAGTAGGTGAAATCAACACTAATGAAGTTTCCATTTGATGGACTGGATTTTCAAAGGCTTATGAACACTGTGAGACAGAAAGAAACCATGAGGAACCTCAAAAGCATCTTAAGCAGGCTGTATACCAAGTCTTCAAATGGAGAAAATAGTTCCCTAACAGAACACTTCTCCAGTACTCACTAGACACATGCATTTTACAGAGGTTTCACAGTCCAGTCCATCCTAGTCTCCAAATCACAGGTTTCAACCAACACAGATAACTGAAGATATTAGGAGTTAGTACTGAATCTAGATATGTCATAGGGAAAAAAAATCCATGAAAGCACTGTTGCTGGTTTCTACAAAAATAGTAGGCTTGGTGTAAAAAACTAAAATATTTTAGTACCTTTTAAAGGTAGCCAAGGTCTCCACTCTAATAAATGAAAAGAAAACAGCATTTAACCTAGTCTTTGTGGTAAATCAGAGTAGCATATGAAGTTTAGCATCTTTGAAGTGTTTCATAAGATACTATCTCTACAATAAAAAAAAGTACCTGGTAAGAAAGTACCTGGAAAAGATAGCTGGAAAGATAATGCCATGTCTTAAAGTTCAAGGCAACCAGGATCAGACTATGCTATACTCTGGAAACTGTTGAAAGAAAAGATGCAGCAGTTATTCATAGTAGTTTCCTAGTTTCTTCTTCGGATCATAATGATCTTGACATCTGAGGCACAAGGGAAAGTTTACAAGTTTCAATCTGCATGTTTAGAGCTCCTGGAGGCAGCAGGAGTGCAACAACAAGAACAACCCAAGTGTTTTTGAGACAACTTGTTCCTATTATTTAGACAGGTTCAGAAAGCCTAAATGGAATATGCTCTACTATAACTGCGGGACTCAGTTTCAAATAGAACACTCAGAAATCCAGAATGAAGGAGAAGCACTGAAAGCCATTATGTATTTATACTACATTAACTGCTAGAATACTGTGCTGAAGACATAGTGGTAGTAGCAATATTAATAACTCAAAACACAAGGAGAAATAAGTTTGTCAAACAACAGAGAAGGTATGAACTTATTTAATTAGAATTTTTTTTTTTTTTCAGTTAAATAGAACAGAAAGATATGGCTTGATCAAGTTGTTTTTAAGAAAATGAGTTCTACTCATGATAACCTCCAAAACAAAGATTCCTCACAGATAACTCAGACTTTGGATCTAACAGGCTACTAGAAAGAGGGATAAAAATGTCACTCTTGAAAACAGTGCATTCTGCAACACTACAAGAACTATTCATGTCTAGTTTAATGCATCCTAGACTAAGTCAATCTTAAAAGACTTACTGATCTGAAAATGAATATCTGAGATGAGGTTCTTGAAGTATTCTTTATTAATATAATTAGAAGTTGCAGAAACAACTTGTAATATAAAGGCACAGGGAGACAGTTTTGTTAAAATATTCCAATCAAACAGTAAGTTACAGTACAAAAGGACAATTGTAATGCACATACAAACCCCAAACATCTCATTCAAAAATATTTCAGTGTTCATCAATAATGGGCAATGACTAAAAATATAAATTGTTATTGTACAATAAATATTTGATAGGTGCAAACAGATCCAAGATTTATTGCTCTCCACAATGTTATCCCTGTAGTGTTTTTGTTGTTTTTTTTTTTTTCATTTGTTTGTTTTAAGGTTCCAAATTCCTCTTATAATTGGCTTTAGTAAATTTCTGAGGGAACTAAACCCCAAACCAAATGTGACAGGACATTCTGACAGGTACAGAACTGCCTTGAGTAGTAACTAGAACTGGCAGTGTTTATTTCTTTTGTAATTTTGACAAGCATACTCCACTCGCTCATTGGTAAAGATGGTAGATGTTTAAAAATCAACTTTAGTGATAAGTCAAGGTTTTTATGGCAGGCTAGTATTTTGAGGGTTAATCTATTTTCTTCAAATAAGTGGATTTTGTAATGAAAAATAATATTAACCTTCTCTGACAGCTTGTGCCACATCAAGCATGTAAAACTATTTCAAATGAGGTGAGGGAAAAAATTAAAAGCTGCACTGGGCATTCTAACTTTAGAAAACAAGACAAGGGATTGGGAGCAAATTCAGTCTACATAGGAAAAGATGACTTCAAGTGAGAATTTAGAGTTCTTAAATATCCTTAATATAGTCCCCTAAGAAATCAAAAAGCACTCTGCAACTTTATATGGCTCCGCTTTTTGAGCCTTGGGGAAGAAGGGCCAGCCAGTGAGTTTGGCATTTTCCTCACCTGCACTTGCAGCAATTTGGTAAAGCAAGAGTTTCCACCAGTCTTTCGATGCAGCATGAAAAGCATACTAACATTGCTCCTCAAAGTAGCATGTGCTACCTTGCTCAGAATTCTTTTTATCTTGTATAAAATATTATTTTATACACGCATTTAAGAAATACGAGTTTCCTTCATTACTGTTACAAGAAGTAATATGCATACATTTCCTAAGAGTATCTTTTTAGGAATAAGACTTCAGGAAAAATTAAGCATTATACTAGTGATTAAAAAAAAAAAGAAAATACAAGCAAGCTCTGAAGTAAGTTCTTGTAGCAGGAACTGAGGTTTTATAAAAACTGTAATTTATGAGAACAGCTCCCAGGTTTACACAAACCTCAACAAGTAAATTTCACCTGCACTGGGAATAGTCAGTTCAAGAAAAGGTGCCTAGAGTGAACACTGCTTAATCAATTTAGCTGGCAAACCAAAAGATGAATATTTGTTAAACTCCATTACACTTGAATGCAATAGAATTGGGGATGATGCAAGCCAAACTTCTAACTTTCTAGACATCATTATTCAAATGACGGTTTTCTTCTAGCATAAGCACAGTTTTTTAGAACTTCAAACAGTAACCAAGGACCACTGAGATTTGGATTCTAAGAATGATTAGCTTCAGTACAATATAGCATTTTTTCCTTACTATTTGTTTAGAAACTAATAAACAAAACCATTTTCTTTGGTTTATGCTTAACTACACAGGACTACTGAATTTTTACTATTAGTCAAGCGTCTATCCCCAATTTAAATTAATACAGATCCTTTTACTGTACTCTCCAATTCTCAAATTATCTTTTATCTGAGTTTTGTCACACTACGATTTCCTGCTAAACAGTCATTTGTATATACTGGCATGAAGGGTAAATGTTTTGTACAATAATTACATTAAGTAATATTTCCAATGGCAAAACCATAAAAGACATCAAATGAATGTTAGTTCAAATGACATTTGAATTTATGATGTTCTTAAAATATACATGATGTCTATGCATAGTAAAATACAGTGTAAACCCCCCAAAAATTAGACAGTAAACGTGGGAATCCTGCACTCACAGTAGGAATGTACTGCACAGCATCAACATGAAAGCCTGTTAAATTTGAAACAATGCAGACACCTAGATTTACCTGGATTTAAATGCCACTTCAAGGTGTTTAAACAAACACAAAAATGAGACAATGATGTCAGGAAAAAGGCCTTTAAAACAGGCCAGGCTAACTTGACTTTCCAAGTAAGAACATCAGCTTCACAAAACCGTGACACTAATGCAGTTTTATGTAAAGTACCCTTTGACACACAAGCTGTCAATTAAGCTGTCACAGTCTTTTTTGACCTACTCCCTTTTAAATAGATAGGGAAGAAAGTCAATAGTAGCTCAAGTTTTAATTCAGTAAGTACCTTGTCTGTTTGCAAAGGAACTTTGTAACACCATAAAGTTATATTTTTATGGTATTTAGAAAACTGATAAACTCATTTCTTTTTTCGTTTTCTCTTTTCAATACCTAAGTTCAAAATTTCACCTTCTATGTGTCTTTGCAATAGTGTTTCAGCCAGTGTTGCAAAAAATTGTCCCGGTGGACTACCTCACGTTGTTACTCAGCTGTGCAAGGTACTCCCGCAGCTCCTTCGCCGCTTGGAATCTCCCGTATCGCTTCTTTGGGTTGGCACACTCGTCCAGCAAGGCCTCCAGGCGGCCGTCTTTGGCAATGTCAGCTGGGGGGTCGTGAAGTAGTCCTCCAGAAGTGCCACGCCACGTGGCGTGTCTTGATAAAAGGTTCTGACAAATAGCATAATAATTGTGGTCCACAGTGACACGAGCACAAAGAATCTCTTTCGAGAAGGACAGACAAGCTTCCTTATCACAGTCATCAAATTTGCTTTCATACCATACATCCCAGTTTTCAGGTTTATCTGTGAAATAGAAGGAAACAGTAAAAAAAAAAAAAAGTGAGAGAGTAGGAAAGAGCATATCTGTGTCTGAATACAAGCAGAAAGTCAATACACAGCAAACTGGTAATACTTCTGTAAACATTGTTTAGATGAACTCTCACATACTCTAGTCTAAGCTTGCATCTGACAGTTTGACACCATTTTCTGCTGCATCCTGGCAACACAAAAAATAAAGGGAAAGAAAAAGGGTAAAATAAAAAGCAAGAGACGGAAGCAGAAAATACAGCACACATGAAACGTACGTTCACACACACAGAGGAAATAATGAAGGACAAAAGAGTACAAGAGAATGATCCACAGCTGAAGTCAAGAGAAACAGAAAAAAAGCAACATGACTTATTTTAGTAACATAGATCTGGGTTCTCTAATCGCCCTGGGAACTAACACTAGTGGCCTAGCAAAAAAAAAAATAAACACTGCAAGGTAATTACCATAAACTTCTGAAATGTTATTTTCCAATCTCCTACTTTAGACATGGTAGTAACTATGAAGTGTGTATAAAAAAGCAGATGCATTACATATAATCTGAAGATAGAAAAAAAAAAAAAATGGCATTTACGTACATGTATAAACCTGTCTTTATATATCTAAAAAAATTACCAAATTAGAAGGTGTAACTAGTGGCTTTGTCAAAGCCTTCTTTAACTTAAAACCTGATTTACAAAAAGTAGCTTATACAATAATATGCAGGAAGCTACTAAATGTGGTGTCTCCTGAGTTCTTACTACTTTGTTAGAAAACTTTCATCTGAATTTTTTACGCTACTACAAACTTCGAGAAGAGGTCCTTATCATGGAGTCTCACCATTTTGCAGATCTCTTCTAGAACTGTGATGTACAGAGAAAAGTTTAGTCTGAGCTGACTATTGGCCTACAAATTTATGGTGCACTGAAAGGCAGTCTAAAAAAAGAAAAATGGATACTAAAGATGACAGCTAGAATTATAAAAATGTGATGTAGAACTTGAACAATGAACAGCACAGTCAAAATGGAAACAAGCCAGCAACAAAGGAGAATGAGAAAAAAAGGGCTTCAGCAAAACCAAACATGATGCCCCATACAGAGCACAATTAAATGTTACTGTACAGTGCAACTGAACAGAATGTGCATATTCAAATATCTAAGCAGGCATATTAAACACTGTAGACAGAGATTGGTTAATGGAACTTTCCAGAAGATTAATGAAAGCAGTATTAAATGTCAAGTTTATACAAAGACTGGGAACTTTTTTATGTCCTCTTTGTTTTTTTTTTGTGTTCTTGACTGTTAGATTACAAATCATGTAGCAAAACCCTAGTTAGATCCAATTTAGCCTGAGAACTAGAGACAACACACCTAAGTGCGACACTTTCAGCATTCAGCTTCTGCAAGAAGCTACTTGCTCCTATTCCACCTATACATGATCCTTGTTGGAGCTCATTTGACCATTTTCATGACTGAGCAATTCAGACATGCTCCAAAAGTCTTAAATAATATTATTTTAAGAGGGTGGAGAAATTAAAAAAAAAAAAAGGAACACTTGTATGGCCCAGAAGTACTAAAAATGTACTGATATCCAATAAATGAAAAGGATTTCTTTGTAGGCTCCAATAATTCAATCTGAGCTCCTTGAGAACATATACTAAATCTAATACCAAAAAAAAAAAAAAAAAAAAAAAACACAAGATGACAAAAAAACCACCCAGACCACAGCAAAAACCCCACACCACTGGGGAAAAAAAAAAATAAAAAAATACGTACTTCCTGAACACTGTGTGGATAAAAAATATGCTCTTAAAGTTAATTCAGCAGAATAGCATATGAAATCTATCTGTAAAGCTTAAAACAATCCATTCACCCAAAGCAAACTGGAATCCCTTGGCCTGTTGCCATGAAGTTCTGCAGGATCTAGAGTTTCATGTTTACTGTCTCTAGCCCCTAAGTTTGTAAAGTTTTCATTACAAACTCAAACAGAATATAAACCCATGTGATGTCACTTGGTCAAGCATCTCTCCTGCTGCCACTGCTTTTAGCATTTACAGTTAACAGAAAGATGAACAAATTTTCATTATTCCCACTTGGGAACAACATTAAAATTAACTATTCCTTCTGTTCCATTATTACACAGAGCACCAACCTGAATAACTGAACCAGAAGCCAGCTATGTAACTAACACAAAGCAGACAGTAAGACTGTCTTGTCATTCACAGAAAATAGAATTACAAGACTTCTGTCTTTACAGAAGTCTGGACAACAGGAAAGGAAACTCTCTCTCTTAGCTAAGGAGACAAGTCAGTCAGACAGCCCACCTGTCTGTATCTGTCCACCCGCCTGTACAAACCCCTTCACCACTAACCCTCTCCCCCCACCCCGACCTCTCCATTAAAACAGGATTACAGAGATTAGAAGTGCATGTAAATCAAATTCAGGTAAAAGCAACACGTCGTAAAGTTGACAAATTGGTCAGTTAATTAGTGGCCTAATTGCAGAAGAAAGCTAATTAGTTTGTTAACTGGTAGTCTCCTTATAAAGCCAACAAAGTTGGTATTTAGCAACTACAGGTACTTTAAACATGTGCTTGCAGAGAAAGAAGAGACGGGGGTGAGGGGAGGGGAGAGAAAGAAGACACTTACTCTGTCTGATTAACCTTTTGTCTGCTACCAGAACATTTTCTGCATCTACAATGATAACTTTCCCATCTCTTGGTCCAACTGCAAAGTTGTCAAAACTGACATCAAGGAGGTAGAGTGCAAATTCAAAGTCATTATTTGTCAGCTGCTCAGCTATTTCCATCAATTGCCAGGCCAGGTCCACTCGTTTCTCCCATGGTGCATTAAAGTAACTCCACAGCTCTTCTCCAACGTAATTGACAGCCACCATTCTTCCACATGCTCCTAAGTACTTTGCAAATGGCCAACCCTCATCAGATGGAAAACTCTGTATATAAAAAGATTTTTTAACATCTTCATTAATACAAAACAGCTTAGATTTAAAAAGTCTGTTCAAGAAAATTTAGAAGAGACAGAAAAAACAACACAAAATACATTTACATGAGCAAGAGGCTCTGCTGGACTACTAAAGGAAAGAAGCTGGAGGACCTGAAATAATATACAACCCATATCCAGCTTCTCATATACTATATATCTACATATATTCACATACACATGCACAATCCCAACATCTTTTTCTATTGGCATTTTATACTCATCTGTTATACTAACGCAAGTATACTTCCCACCAAGACAATTTTGCACCTGATATTTTTAATTAAGCTAACCTCTAAGATGGCAGGTGTAGAAGACAACTTTAGGAGATATAACTCATCAAGCACACTCATTTCAATCCCCCCCTTCATGTCATTAGGAAAGCACTGCAGCTGGTATTTGCTGGGCTGGTGTTCAGCTGGATCCAGCTCATCACATTGCCACAACATACCAGTACTGACAAAGGAAGGGAGAAGGCCTGAACAACCAGGTGAGAAGAGAAGAAAGAAGCTAAGAGGACTTTTCCTTTCCAGCAGCAGCAGGGATTTGTGTAATGGATTATACTGATCTTGAAAGTACAGTGGTAGTCACAATGGTACACTGGTATTCAAAACACATCTAATGATGCTTCCTGCATTGTGCAGACTGAATTTCATTTCACACAGGAAATTTGAGAAGCAGTCTGGTTTATTAAGAAGTAAACATCCCAAAGACTACTAGTAAAATATCTGCATGCCATACTGTAACACAGATATATTTATAATTCTCTGGCAATAAAAAGATCTTTTGACAACAGGAGCACACAGAATCCTGCCAACATCTGTACATGTACAAACAACAATCTCTGTTTTGGCTCCCTTCCAACTGGCACATAACAGCCACATCTCCACTTCATTACCCAAGTCAGTAGCCGAAGAAAGAGATAAAAATATGTGTAAGTGCCTCATTCAGCAGTTTTATATTCACTCGGTGAGTTTGACAAGAATATTAATTGCAGTGCAGATCTGGTGGCCTTGCAAGCAGAGATTTGCAACCTTTTGTACTACTCTATGTTGAAAGTATCTTTCCAGATGAAATTGCACCTAACTAGAGGATGATGTATTAAAATTTTGAGAGCAACAGTACAACATGAACACAAATTTGTACAGTCATTAAATGTGTTCCATAAACAAATTGCATTTAGAAACAAAAAGCTTAGTCAGCAGCTGCCATAAAACATCAGATTTCTGTGAAGTAATGCATAACATTATTTTAGTTATTAATTCTCTAATTATTACTAGTATAAATATTAGATTAATTTTAATTGTCAAATACACAAATTTGAAGTCTTAAGATAAAAACTAAGCTCATTCAAAACCAGAAACAGCTATTGGAGAAGAGAATCTGCAATTCTGATGCACTCACATTTTATCTGTGACAGACTAAAATGCCATGGAAACCACAGACAATTAGGCTTTTAAGAGTGTTTTACAATATAGTAACGCATATGGAAAAACTACAAACAGGTAGCTTAGTATGTTTTCCCTGATTAAAATTGGTATCTCTCTCTACTAAACGAAAAATATGTATAATCCTCTAACAGAAAGATGAAAAACTAAAAAAAACTTCTGCTACCTCCATCCCCAGTGATACATGTATCAAAAAAATAGTTTAGTTGCCCTAATTAGTGTAGCTACAAGCAAGGCTTAAAAAAAACTAAACAAACCTTAAGGTACAAAGGATATTTTGTTCCCTGGAAGAATAATACTGCATTTATGTCTAAAAATAACCAAAAACAATAAACCCACCCCACACTGTAGTCTCAGAATAAATATTGATAATTAATAGGGTGAATATCATCTCACTGAAGCATAAAACACATTACCAGTGCATTTGCCTTCCTCACTTCTGTCTAACCATAAGATATACAGATCTGCCACTGGTTTTAAATGTCCAGAGCTGTGAATTAGATCATGCACTCAAGACTCACTGGCTTGAAGCTGATAAAGTCTGCAATAACACAAATCACTTTAATTAAATGTTTAAAGGAATATTAGTTTACCATAATTGAGCATGTAATTCATCCTAGTAAATTCAAAAAAAGCCAAAACAGTTTAACGACTGACATCTTTGAGCTACTGTTCCACTGCACCGTTAAAGAACTATGTTTTCATTTTCAAAGCTACTTTAGAAAATGCTACATGTCACTACCCACTTCTGCATAAAATGAGTTCCAATTTAAAAAAAAAAAAAAAAAAAACCACCAAAGAGCTGCATCTTATATATGATGAAATTAAAAAACATGCAAAACAGAGTGGGGAGTTATGACCCTGAAGACCTTCATGCCAAAACCTTTGTGAAGCCTCTGCTAAACTCATCCTACTGAACTGTGTTTGCCCAGGCATAAATTGGCAAGGCAAGTAGAATTTAAATAATATGCTCTTCCTCAAAAGGGAAAAAAATTTTGTTACAGAGTACTGGTGATTCTTCAATGTAAACAGAAGTAGCACTTGTATTAGTCATCAAGGCAAGTAAGCATGGAACCACAAAGAGCTGGAGATCCAATTTTACAATGAAACTTTTCAGATCAAAGAAGGTTAAGAAGCATAGTCTAAACACAGATAACTTCTCAAATGCATATCAACTCCTGCCAAAAGAAGGCACATATTCAAACGTATCTCTGAATGTTACTGAGTGTAATGAAAACAATTTCATTCTCAACTCTATGCCAAATCATTTGAAACTCAACTAAATCTCCCATAGGTTAAGCATATACATACACACAGCTTACACACAAAGTGAACAGTGGATTTCATTGAATAGTCAAAATATTAGTGCTCCCATTAAAATTAAGTTTCTATCATTTATTTGACCATTGCTTAGTTTTATTACATTTCAACCATTTACTACACACAATGCATGCCAACAAGAGATAGGTACCAGGCTTAACTGACACACTATAGGACAAAAATATGCAGATAACTCTACTCCGAATTAGAAGTTGCTCAAGGATTAAGTCGAACACCTGAACTATACAAGTTGTATTTCAGTGTTAGCAGAGGTATGTCATTTATCCAAGCAAATAGGTAATGACTAAACACAAGAATGACAGTAAAGAAAACTTGATGTCATGTTGCTTGTTACCTGTTCAGATTAGTTTTTTGTTTATAAAACTTTGTTCAGACAGAGTTTGAAAAAGACAAAAATGATTGCTAAACACTTCTCCTCAGTTACGAGTCCAGAACCCATCACCATAAGGAACTCCTAGCAGAGGTGGCCTATTCTTATTTCTGAAAGTTAATTTGCAAAATTAAAGAGGCTAAAACAAAGCCTCAATTACTTAACTGATGGAACTAAAACACAGCTCCCTCTCTACATCAGACATACCAGAAGCAAGTGGATAACAGTAATATTTCAAGGTGTGGAATGTGTGGTTAACACTTCCTGTTACCAAAAAATGCCAAGAGATACAATTTATCAGGAGGATTTATATTTAACTCTGTATAGTGATTTCTCAGCAGCCTCTATATTGTCAGTCATCCTTCATAATATATACACCACAATAAGTTCAAGAATTTCTAGATTATTCTAAAACATTCCTTACACTTATATGTCTTCACTTTAGGCAAGTTTCACCAGAAAGAAGGATGAAAATAGCTTAGATCATTTAAGGAACACAATTAAATATGGTAACACAACAAGTGCAAGCCAGTTCTGGCCTGATATGCATACTTGTATGCCACTGCAAAAAATAACTCTTCCATTTTCAATACAATCAAATGAGCAGAACATGCTCGTAACATGAGGCTACTCAATTTTAATAGAGCTCAACAATTTGCTTTTTAAAAATGTGCACAATGGAAATTCAGAGATGGACAAATTAATCTCCTTTTGCCACAATAATCAGCAGTATATAGAACAGGAATCAAGAAAGGCTAAAGCCTCACTTTAACACCTAAAACATAAATCCTTTGCTTTCTGAATTACCTTTTCTAGAGCTGTCAGTCGACTGACTTGTGCAAAAAAGAATTTTAAGAAAAGTTAAGACCTGGAAAGAGAAGAAAAAAAATCAATTTACCCATTAAGCAGCATTTGTAGAGACATTCCTCAAGCCTCGTTCATTTACTGCAAAGAGAAAAAAATAGCTTTCAAACAAAAAAAAAAGTCCAACAATTTTTGAGTAATTTGGGAGGAGGGGGAAGTCATGATTTGTAATCATCTGCAGTAGATTACAATGAAACTTCACAATAATATATGAAATTGCTGATAACCAGCAAGCCTCAAAACAACTGGAGATGACTAGTAACAACTGATCTCAAACTAGGTTTAATTTTTTCATGAAGATCAGAGGAAAATATTTGATATTTTAAAATACTACATAGTAAATACTACTATGTCAAAATGCCAGTAACCATATGAGCCAGGCCTTAAATAATACAAGTATACTAAAGGTAGTGCAGGTAACTAACTTAAATCCACTACTTGGTATTTAGCATGGGAATTATGTATCAGAAAAGCCAAACTGAATAATAAAATTTAAAAGGCACCACATATTAAACCCAAATGGCATTCTAAGAGTGTTATTTAGAATAGAACTACTGAAAATAACCCATGAATAGAACAGTTGTATGATATAAAAAGAGAAATCCCAGGCAAGAAAATATGCCCATTTACTTCTTACTGAGTTATGTATGGGTCAGCAAAATAAATCTGTAGAACTTTTTGCTAAATTGCTGCTTTGAATCCAATGCAAGAAACTGTTTCACACAGACCATAGTTAATCTTTTTATATACATTTACCAGATACCAATTATTGTTCTTCCCATAACAAAACCATACAGAAACCCCAATGATGACATGAAGAGAAAGCAGAAGAGTTTTAGGTTGTACGGCAACAGACTGCTCATGCAGTCATTATACTAGGAATAGAGATACAGCTGTTGGTTTGGGGGTTTGGGTTTTTCAAGAAGCAACAACAATGGTCAGAAGTTGTGAGAAAAATAAAGCCATTACAGATTCTGTACTTAGAAAACTAAATACATATGTAAGGGAAGGACAATTATTTACACAATCTATTAAAAAAAATGCCGAGATACTGCTATTTTCCATATCAATATTGAAATTTTCCTTACAGTCAGAAAAATAAAAGTATTCAAGACTTGTAATTTACACAGATGATACAAACATTTAACCATCATTCCTTGAAGTATCTCCATTTTAAACAGGCTGTTAAAAGCTACAGCTCAAGACAAAGTTGCATTAATGTACTCTGGATATTATTCACAGACACATTCTATAGATTGGGAAAAAAAAGCCACACACGTTACCTGCAAGTATTTTATTTACTGTTCTTTTAATAGAAAAGTTTGGTACAAACAAAGCAAAAGCACTGTCATTTTAATAGTGAACCTGGCAGTCCTGTACACCAATCCAACAGCAAACACAAAGGCAAGGTTGAGTATTGCAAGACCAGCTCCAGATGCACTTCTGCTACCACAATTTATAGAATCTGCTTCAGTTTTGCTGGGGCAGAAGTAAACTTTTTTCAGCTAACCTGAAGATCTTAGGAAAAACACAACCAATTCACTGAAAGGCACAAGTTTTCTCATCTAGACACCATGTCTTCAGTAGTACTGAGCTACCATATTTTCCCCAACTCCCAGAATAAGGAATTCTCTGCCCTGCCCTGATTTTTTTGTGGTGTTGGTTTCGGGGGCAGGGTTGTATGTGTTTAAGTACAAAACTTAAAACTTTGCCACAAGCCTTCATGTGTTGGACAATGCATGGCTGCATACCATAGCTCAAAACATGGCAGCTATGGCAGCACAATGACAGCAGCTCAAAAACTGTTCAAAAACAGCCACAGTGGCTCTAACTAGAAAACCTGGAGGGTGACAGTGATCAGTGCAGGAGCTCTATGGAAATAAGAGCTATGTCTAGAGAAAGCTTAACTATTTCCCCAAATCCATGTGTTGAACTGCCCTGCCTTTGGAATAAATCTTTTTAGGAATTGGGAGGTTGGTGTAAGGGGAAGAAAAAGGAAAACAATTTGTCTAATTCAAAAACTGAACAACAATCTTAGCCTCTATGGCAATTAACAACAGGCAGCAACTATTTTTGGTTCTGTAACTTTATGGTTCTACTTGCCAGTGAAGATAAAAAATAATCATGTTACTTCATAAAGTTGAATAACATCCATTATTTGAGCACACGTCATAGTTATAAAAATGAATACAGTTTTTCCACTACAGCTATTTTAAAAGACAAACTAGAAGGTGAGTAGTTTACAAAGTCATGAGGTGAGGATAACTCTACTTACAACCATCCTGGTTCTATGAATTCTGCAAGAAGTGAGTATTCACACTGCACTCAGTTCGCAATCCAGTTTATTTTTTAAATTCTGCTATTTCTTCACATGACAACTTTGGCCAAGCCATCTTTGCAAGTGTTTGATGCACACAGTCATCATATTACTTTATGAATCAGACAATGCACAGATCCTATCCTCCAGTTAATGCCTCTTTAAAATATTTTGTTTTCCCTTAAGTGATTTGAAGAGAATAGCAGCAAGTTTTGTTGTTGCTTTTGTCCAAATACGCTGTTCAAATTTATATAAAATATTGGTTTAGATGTAGCAAATTTTGATTACAGATCAGAATTTCTTTTAATAAAAAGTATCTGCCTTTATTGCAGAAAAAGACTACTAGAAAAAGGAAGGAAAAAACCCAAGCTATCAGAATGTAAATCTTAAACATTTACGGTTCAAGTTAAGTGTCTTTTCTCAACCATCACATATGGGTTGTTTCATTCAAATGTGAATTCAGATGAAAAATATGTGAGGATTCAATTACTGACTAGTTTAGCAAAATTCTACAAAAGTAAAAAATACTTTAATACCCAGAAAAGATGTAAACTGTACTTAATATTAATGCAGCTGTCTTTTCATTTACTTCAGGAAGTAAAATGGCAAAAGGGGATTCATTTTTCACTAAGTACACCTATGCAACTGTTTTAACAACTGTCAATAAAGTTTAACAAGAAAGCTATAAAAAAATGCAAATATTGAGTTAGGATTACAATAAGTAATCTATACAAAACTGTGGTGTTTTACTACTATATGGAGACTTTCAACAAAAGTATATCATGGCATAGGTTAAAGCCCCACCTGAAAACTTCCTACAGAAAAAGCTGTCAGTTGTGACAATATGCAGCTTACAAACACCACATTAGGAATAATCCATACTCCAAATAGGCTTCAAGATAAAATCCCAATCTCTGATAAAAAGTCTTATAATCCACAAATTGCAGTTTTTTTTCTTGGAAGCAGCTGATTTTTAGGGCAAGTCTGTAAGCCTTGTTCCTGGGCCAATATCTGTCCTCATCAATACTGCAGAAACTCTATGTCCTGGCTTGCTGGAATAGAATCACAGGCCAGCCATGGCCTTCAGGCCACTAGCAGTTTGGAGTCAGCCAGGGCAGCTGCCCCAAGCTGGCTCACAGGTGTCTCCCAGACCATAAACACCATGCTTGGTATAAAGGGGGAAGTTTGCAGGGGAGAATGGGCTCTTTCTTATCCTGCTCTTCCTTTCTTTGTGCTTCTCCTGATCCCTGGAGGGGCTTGCTTCCCATACTGCTCCTAAGCACTGCTTTCCCGTTTATAGTGACCATCATACATTCTTTGGGCCGAGTATAATTTTGTTCACTTTATACTGGCACCGGTATTAGTTTGTCTCTTTCATTAAACTCATTTTCATTTCAAGTTGTGAGCCTTCTCTCCTTTTCCTGATCCCGCTTCTTGGCAGGGGAGGGATCACCAGGTGATAGAGCAACTGCTAGAGTTTAGCCCCAGAGACAGGCAAAACGTAGACACTTTCACAAAATATTTTACAGAACTTATGTATAAATAGAAGCAAACTGCTCAGTAGCCAATTCACTCCTGGAAAGTAACTTCACCTCCCATAAAGAGTGTCTTGCATCTCACTGCTGCAATAGCTATACAAACTAGAATTACCCATTCTCTACACATTTCTCAGGTAAAGGCTGAGCATCGAGTGGCATGTGACCTGTTATGTATACAAGAAAAGTTCATTCAGACTCATATATTTAAGATATTTCATTCCAAACTGAGGAAACTTATTCAAAACTCAAATACCCACTGACAAATTTGATGAATGCTCTTCTGAAGAATACATTGTGTTTCTGAAGCTGGCCTGAAGTTCCCCAGAAATATCTTCCAGGATCTGCCTATTCATCAAAATTTTCAAGACTCTGGAAAACAATTTTAATCCGATGAGAACTCGCAGACAACTTTACCACACTCTGGACTGGTAAAGGCTCCCTCCCTTCCCACTAAGCTGACCTGTCCTGCTCTCAGCAGCACCTTTGCTAAAATAAACAGCAAGCAAAGTGCTTGTTAAATTCTCCTCAGTGCTTGTTAAGTTCACCTCCAAAGATTTTCACCTCTTCAACAGATTTGCTTGATAACCT
Source organism: Merops nubicus (assembly GCF_000691845.1). Taxonomy (NCBI): domain Eukaryota; kingdom Metazoa; phylum Chordata; class Aves; order Coraciiformes; family Meropidae; genus Merops; species Merops nubicus. The sequence goes on along the minus strand of NW_008594404.1, from coordinate 1,581 downwards.
CAAGGCTCACCCACAGCTCATCAAGCAGCTGACAGGAATCAGGCTCTTAAATCAACCAGTGCTGCTCACTGCCTTTAAGCTACCCCACAACAGCACATGCTGCAGCTGTACCATACCCTTGGTCTGGAGAATTTGCCCCACAAATTATGAAGCAACACACCAAGCTGTTTTCTGGCCACTCAGGTCTGAGCTCAGTAAGTTGGAACCCATGTTCAAAACCAAAACTGTAAGTTGTCTGAAATGCAGCTAAAAGAAATCAAATCTTAAACAACTTCTAAACATACTCAGCAAAGCAAAACAGTTTTGATTTTTGTACTTAAGTGGAGTTTCCTTTTTCACTGTGCTCAGGAGTAACTTTATGGCAAAATAGAAGAGACATATTTAAGTCCCCTGAGAAGCAAACTGGAAACTCTGAAAACAAAACCCAAGAGCTGTACATGGTGAGATCAAAGGGCAGAAGGCATACTACCCAAAAAAGTATTTTTAATTATGTAGAGTTCATAAATGCAATCTCTAGAAATTAATCAGTAGGTTAATTTGCTGGAGAGTAAGCCTGCAGCGCTGCTTTTTGAGCATAAGATATTTCTTGGCCTCTCGCTACATAAACAGCTCATGTTTGTGACAACAATCATGCAGTGATGCTATCAAACATCTCTGCCAATAAAAAGAAAAAGGCATGGACAGTTCAGTCGTTAGACGAAACATTTCCCAATCCAAGCTTACACACTACAGGCATACTTGGAGTTCCCTCAGTAGTGCTAAAAGCCAAAACACAAAGCTCCCAATCCAAACAGATATGCAAGAAAAGCAACTGAGTGGTGACACAAGATATATTTCCTATGAATTTTTCACCTAAAAATTTACATAAAATTTTAAAAGCACGAACTACTGGTCTGTTCACATAACCAGACCTCCTAATTGAAGAATATAAAATATATAACTACTGGAAAAAGAATACTGTTCATTTATTTGTTGTTCCATTTTCAGGCTACAAGAGGGCTATTTCTAATTTTACCCATAGAAAACCAAAAATTCTGTTTAGTTCACAGAAGAACCTGACTTCTTCAAAGCACAAATCACTTTTTGACAAGGGCAGCACAACAGCATTACAGCAAAGTCTCTACCCACTATCTATTAAACTAGACCCTAAGAAACTAATCACCAATTCCATAGCTGCCTAGGAATATACATATTATGGGAGATGCCACAGAATTAAAGCCTAACACTTAATAGTAAGAAAGCCGTAAATCCACCACAAGGCATCTGCCACCCCGCCTTGCTTCCTGCGGAACAGAGGCTCGCTTTTGCCGGTCGCTACCGAACAGAAAAGCAAGCTCCCTACCTAGATGAGAAAGGCAAGGAGGATGGCGAACGACTGAAAAGCCTTGCGGCACGGCAGCACCGAGGGACACTAATCAGGAAAACGCACAAAGCCTTAGAGGAAGAAAGAAAAACTATGAGACCGAGGGAGATGAAGAAGCGCCTCCTGCCCAGAGTGGGAACTGGAGACCTGCTCCTCAGCCCCCACCCCCCAGCTGATATCTTTACACAGGAGTTACTGTTCGGGCAGCGACCTGGGAG
>NW_008594403.1:0-224 GCF_000691845.1 Merops nubicus | reverse complement strand
GGTTGGACTAGATGATCTTTTGAGGTCCCTTCCAACCCCTAACATTCTGTGAATCTGTGGCACGCTGTTTTTTTTCCTGTGTGACCAGAGGGAAGACATGAGGAAGTGGGATGGTCAACCCACCTTTAAGCTGGAAGCCCCTATACATGAACTGAGAGGGCAGACAGCTGCCAAGAAGAGGTCATCCAAGGCAGCTCTCAGTGTAGTCACGGGAGGAACACAAG
>NW_008594402.1:2245-22116 GCF_000691845.1 Merops nubicus | reverse complement strand
CAGGAGTGCCGGGGCCAGAGTCTTGCTGGCCGGCCTCTCCCTTCAAGCCCGGGGAGGAGATTCGGTGCCCTTCGCAGGGGCTGTGTGGCTCTAGTCTGGGGGAGCAGCCCAGCGTTGCGGTACCGGCCGTTGCAGCGCAGGAAGAGGATCGGCATTTGTGAATATTCGTCTTGCCCATGGGACTTCTGAGAGACTGCTGAGATTTTTGTTGTTCTTCCTTGGGGGAAGGTTGAGAAAATGCCGCTAACAATGAACTGCGCAGACTGAGAGAATTGTCCTTGAACTCCATCTTGTTTGTCGTAGAACAGGATTGTGAGTAAACATCGAGGAAGACACGTGATCATACATTGCTCGAGAGGAAGCAGTTGTATATCAAACCAAACAAAAGCCTGTAGATATAAAAGCCCAAGTCTTACAAGGGTCATCACACAGTTCTAAGGTAGAAAACTTGAATTTAGGAGCTGAGAGGGAAGCGTGTTCTCTCCGAGGGTACAAAACCACTTTAAGTTCTTCGTAGAAAGCCTGGAAATTAGTAAACACTTACATTACTGCTAGACAGAATACCTCAGATTACCTTTCATTTCTTAGTGGCAGGGGTCAGGGCAGAAGAAAGGAGGAGTGAGAGGCTTTTATTTGAAATACTTGCTGTTTGTGTTAGCTTTACCTTTTGAGATTTCACTGGTTTCTGGCAAAGACCTCTTTTGCAGCTTTTGTCTCTCGTTACCTCTATCCATAGCTGTGTTAGGTCTAGTTGATCTTTTTTAATATTGTTAGGGGGATGACACATCAGGAAGGGCAGGACATTTGAGCTGTGTACTCAGAGTATTCTGTTCAGCTCCTCCTCCCGTTGCAAACTGATCATCTGTTTCCCAAGTACAACTTAAAAATTTGATTTCAGAACTTGATTTCTTACCAATTATTGAGAGGGGTCACATGTATCCCTTATTCCAGGCAACACAAGAGTTGTTTCCAAATTTTTCCCTGAGGTTTTGATCACTAAGTTGCGTAGCATGGCGTGATCTTATAAAATACATTGCTTTGTTGAGAAGAGTGCTTCTCACCCTGCTGTTCCCTTTCTCGTTTCTCCATGGCTGGATGCCAGCGTGAGTAGTGTCCCAATAGTGGACAGAAACCAGAAGTGTGTTTTGCCAGATTGGTATGTTGAGGTTGCTCAGTGAAGGACCCAGCAAGTGTCGTAGTTGAGTAACATGTTCCTTTCCTTTGTGGTCACAACAGGTTTTTAAATCGGTTCAGAATGCAACACAACTTAGATTTTTATATTTTTGTTGTTATTTATTCCTCATGTTCCTCAGAGAAGTCATTTAAGTACTTTTTGGACTCACTGTGTTCTGTGTAAATTGAGGTGACTGTCATTATAGGACTTGTTACAGCGTGTTAATTACTACTTGGGATTTGTTGAATTCTTGTGTAGGTAAACAAACCGTTTGAGCTTTCGATTTGAGTGTCTTTGCTCATTCAAAAAAAATCTTCAGATGCTGATACTGTTAAAGGGAACCCTTCTCATTCTGAAATATCCTATAAAACATGATATTCTCCTTGCAGACAAGTATTTTTGTGTCTTTAATAATAATATTTTTTTCTATTGTGAGACCACTGTCTCGCTCTTAGCTTAGCACGTTCATCTTAACCACCTCATTGTGTTACCATGACCAGTGTAAGCCTCACACGTGTATTGTGTGTACTCTAGCCAACTGTGAGGGTGGTTCCTTCTCAGGCTTTCAAGGTGCAGTGCTTAAAATGCTTTTCAAAGAACTCTGGAGAGAAAGAAAACAACCCCATGCCCTGGAAGACCTCTTACTAGTGTTTATTACCAAAGTTGAGATGTCTGGTATCTAGTTTTATTTATCTAATATATTCAAGTCATGGCCTCATTGACCTCTAGTTGCAGAGATATGATTATGTGATTTCTGCTGGTTGCATTCCAAGGAAATTTTATGATGGATGCCCAGAAATTGAAGAGCAGTTCTTGTATACTGATTTTTAAAAAAACAACTAATCTGAATAATATGCTTCACATCACTGAATCTTTGTTGAAAGGCAAAGACAAAATCCGGTTTCTTCAAGCAAAAGTTCTTTGCCCAGATCATGAGGCTTTTTTTCAGTACCTTTCCACCTCTGAATCAAACAAGGCAGGTTCCCCTTAGTCAAATGCCTGTTCTTATACAACTCTGATTCATCTTCATGGCAGATCCTTCTCTTGCTGGCTGAGCTTACCAGGATTGCAGGAAAAATGTATGGTTGTATTAGAGAAATTAATTATAGTGTACATTTATAAACTGACATTAAATTTTGTGTTTTCTAATGTGCTGCCTTTATCATGTTATAACATTCTTTGTATATAGTTTCTGCAACATTTCCTGACTTAGAGAAAGAATATATTACATAGATAGTATCACGCTGACATTCAGGCTGAAATCACAACCTGTGCGCATTTATGAGATTAAACTGATTATGTTGTACTCTCGGGGTTACTGATGGAGGAGAAAATTAGTCTTGTGCCTTTTTACCTGTGTTTGTAGAAGTGATTTTGCTAATCTTGGGCTCTTATTTCAGCTTCTAGAGATACCTGGCTCTGGCGTTCCTTCTTCCACCCTGTTCATTCCTATCTGAATGTTCTTCTTTTGCCTGTTCTGTGGATGGTGCATAAGCAAAATTTTTTAGTATTAAATGATCTTTAATTTAGTATTGAAGTCTTTATAACTTTTATACAGTTCTGTCTCTTCCCCCTGTTCATCTGGACATTAATTTCTACTGGTAGGAGCTTCCATCCCTTCTATAAACTTTGTGTGTTCTACATGTGTCTGTGTCTGACTTCTGTCCGTGTTAGCTACTTCATTCATTCCACGCTTATCTGAAGCAAAGTGATGGAGAAGCAGCATGATCCATAATGAAAGTGATAATGCTGCCACTCTGGGAAGTACTTAATAGTCCAGAATTGGATCTGTTATTCTGTGTGTCTGTTCCTTAAATTTTGTTTTGGTATAAAATGTAGATAAACAGTGCTTTAGTTGTCAGAGCTCATCAAGACCTACAGCTGTCCTCTCCAGCATACACCCTAGTCTGTGTTACTGTGGCATTAATTTAGTTTCACAGTTTGCAACTTAAATACACTTTCACTCTTGGTGCAGCTTCAGATTGGAGTTACTAGTCTCGCAGTGCACATGGCAGATTACTCCAAACCTTGAATTAACCATCATTACAGTGTCTTGTTTAACGTTACAAATAGGAAGAAACGTGACTGTTACATTTTATTGCATAAATGATCTGCGTGAGGTGGTGTATCTTAGATTATTAGATTTGTCCTTCCTGAATTTCTTTAAAATTTCCACAATTGCTGGTGTTCTTTTGTACTTTGGAGCACTGGTTAGAGCATTCTTATCAATACAGATGTATTTACAACTGTGAGAACTGCATACAGTTGCTTGGTGTTTACCTAGGGTTTCAATGTGATCTGGGAAATTTAATGAAGTCCTGGTTTCAGATTCCTGATCCAGTTAGGCAGGTGAGAATTTCTGATCTGTTTCACTGCTCGTGTCTCTGGCAAAAGCGAATGGGTTGCTAATGTCTGAAGTGTGATCTAGAAGCTAATGTGCTTCTCCATAATACAACCCAGTACGTCTTTTGTACACGAGTGTAAACATTCACTTAAACTTGTTATTCTTTATGTTATAAATTTTTTTTTTTCCAAATAAAAATTTTTAAAAAGTCACACTTGCAAGATTAAACATTTAGGCTGCTCCATGTGATGTGGTGTAAAACTAGCAACGGAATGTGCACCAGGACAGGGTTTGAAAAACTCTCATTAAGGAGATTAACCTCAGCTGTCCAACTGATTGATCAGTGGAGTTCTGTATAAAATAGCTTTTACTAGGTTGAACATGTGATGTGGCATGACTTTTGAGCTGAGATAAAAAGTCCGAAGTCTGTGAACTCGGCCTGAAACTGCAGCCAGACACGAGGTCCCTCAGAATCAGTGCAGCAGCTTTTCACAGCTGTGTTACTGATGAGAGTGGCCAGTGTGTGGAAAAATGTGCTTCACTGATTGGTAAATTTTTTCTGATATAATTATTCTCGTTATCAGAAGGTTAGGCCAGAATTAAAAGTCGTTAAATAAATCAGATTGGACCACTTCTGCAAATCGCCTTTTACTAATGGTGCTTTTTACCATCTGTTTTAGAATTATTGGTTATGATGCTACTCTCCACACTGCTGAGGGTACTACAGTTCTCTTGAATTTTTTTATTTAAGGGCTGCCTTTTGTGGGCTGAGTGTTGTTTGTACCATCTTGAGGAACAAGAATCTGGGAATGTTGGCAAACCAGTTAGCTAGCTATCTGGAGTTCTTGAGCAAGATATTCTTAAGTCAAGATATCGTTTCAAGGACAGGAATGACTGCAGGATCTCTTCTCATGCAGAAAAGGCACTAGCGTTTCCTTTGAGATGTATGGAAATACCAGAACAGCAAATGAACTCTCATTGACTCAAGGTTAAATGTGTGTGTACCAGTGGGACAGCATGTGCTCTTTTTTTGCATACGTTAATTTTCATGGGAGTCGTCTTTGGAGATGTTAAATGTTTCTTTGAGTCAGGTGGACTGCAAATGTATTTTTTTCACAGAAGGGTGAGCTTTTATAGTTCTGACCCTGAAGAATAAGTCTGAGTATAGTTTCCTCAAGTTCTGAGATGCAGTCGGGGCCAGGGGGAGGAGGAGGGGGCTGAAGACGGCTTCCCAGATTCCTGGCTTGTTTCATGTTAATACTAGTGCTGCAGAGTTCTTCAGGGCGTCCTCCTTGTAACACAATAGCAGTAATATATTTTAACATAAGAGTAGCAAAAGGGACTATGTTTCTAGTTTTATAACGTGGAATGGGAAGAGATGTAAGGAAGCTATGAGAACTAGGGTAAGAACACATTTATCTGTCTTACTGATGAACAGTCAGAGCAAAGTACTGTGTAAATACTTGTATTTATGACTCATATTTTGAAACTTGGAATGACTTGCACGTATTTTGCACGTAGGTCCATGCTTCTAAAAAAAAAAAAGTAATTAGTGTGTCCTTATACAGGATAAAAAGAATGGAGTCAAAACCCTCAAGAATTCCTCGAAGGATATCTGTTCAGGCCTCAAGCTCTTCACTAGGATCTAGAACACTGACTGGAAGCAGTTTAGCTGGTGCATATAGTGCAAGAGAATCTTCTCGGAGATTAGAATCTGGATACCAGGTAATGTGTTTTGTCTCTTTATGTAAAATATGGATTAATTTAATGCCTGTCTTTTCACCAAGGAAAACCCTAAACCCCAGACCAAAAAAAAGTCCCGCCTGGGCCCTCGGATTTGTGAACAAACAAAAAACCCCAAGAAGTATTCTCAAATGCAAGTATTTAATAACCAGGCCAATGACAGTATTCTGCAGTCTGAACTGGTTGCTCTAGGTTTGCCATCTTTACCTGCTTTTGTCTACACCTTTAGAAATCAGCTTGTCTGTGAATTAAGGGCATCCTGATGCCATGGGTCTGCCTGGGCACTAGTCACTGCAGTCTTAGGCCTGGGTAAATGGAGGTGGGTTTGAATTTTGACGTGGGGCTGACGCCCCAGGCGCGGGCGGGCGTTGCCGTTCACGCGCTGCCAGGAGGCTGTACTGCCCTGCAGCACCCGCGCGGTGCCCCTGCCAGTGTGTGCAGGCAGCTGGGCTCTGTGCTGCAGATGGGACTGTGCTTCTGCTGCCTGACACAAAATTTTACACTGCACCAAATTGCTTTTGTGGGTTTGGGGAGCCATGCTCAAGAGTAAGAAGTTAAAGGCTTGCAGGTACTTTAACTTTGAAGGAATATTATGAGAAGCATTACAGAAATTATTTTGGGTGCTTAGAAGGAACAGATGGCTGTTTGGCTCAGTTCTCTTATTATTTTGTTTCTGCTTCTGTCAGCAGTTCTCATGTCAATTTTGGGCCCAGAAATATAAGACCATCTTGGTCTCTTAATCACAGAATTAAATTTTTGTAATTTCATTGTTCATATTTTTTGATAAAATGGTTGTGAATTTGGTCCCTGCTGACAAGCTATCTGGGACGTTTTATTAATATTATATAATAATGCCCTTTCCAGAAACAGTTTTACAAGTAATAGTGTGTTCATTATTTTTAGCTCAGTTACATGCACACGTATCTTGTTTTGCCATATCTAGCATGCGCATGATTGTTAAAATCTAGGCTATAGGGGGTGTCTAACAGTAGCCTTCAGCTGTTTTTCCTTGTTGGATTCCTACACAATTTTCACTGTCTGTCTGCTCATCAAAACCAAGTCAGGTGGTATTATTTTCTGTGTGGGATTTGTGGAGCCACACAGTCTACGTATCACACTGACAGCTGTCGATCAGAGGATGCATCTTGGCCTGAAGTGGTGCCGTGACGTTAGATGTGTTACCGCTGTTGAGAAATCACAACATGAGATTTATTATACACATTATTTTGGTTATTACCTGACCTGCGGTTTGTTCTCTACACTGCCTATTGTCTTTTGACTGTTCCCTAGAAACATTCGACTATCAGAAGCGAAGTGCTTCTGTCTGGGGTGTGATGTTTATAACACTTTCAAATTAAGGGGCAAATAATTGTCCAGAAGGTAAAGCTGCATCCCTTTACATCCCAGTTCATTGATGGTAGTCTGACAGCATGTTACACAAGACTAGTGCTTAGTGATAAAAGCATAGGGAGCCTCACTCTCTTGACTAACCTTTGGTACTTACAGAGCTGGCAGGAGCAAATTTACAAGTGGCTGGAGCAAGAAGAAACAAATAGTCTAAATAAGATTAAGTCCAGTCAGATAGAAATGAAATGGCCAGGCCTTTCCACTTTCTTCATCAGTTGAGAAGCCTATCTTAAAATATTAAGAGCTGCTTCAGTTCCAAGTGATTTAAAAAGATTTGTCATTTAGAATAAGAAAATGTAGTGCTTTGGGTGTATAGAGGAAAGAGAACTTGGGGACTTTGCTTTTTAAATACAAAGTCATTTCTACAGCTAGAGACCATACTTGACTATAGCTTAAATAAAAACTTTTGGAGGCAGAGCAGTCAAACTTTGAGTGTTTGGTTTTGATAGTTAAAAAAAAAAAGTTTTTGAGAGTTAAAAAAAAACCAAAAAAAAAACAACAGAAGATTTCTCTCTGGTGGGTTTGTTCTCCTTCCCTTTCCCTTTTTCTTTTTCATATAGGTATTAATTCTTACATTTATTACACTTTTGAGTTCAGTCTAGGTGATAGCCTCTGCTCATCTAAGGAGGCATAGTAAGCAGGTTAATCATAAACCTGTCATATAGCGTTGTTTCTAGGTGACTTCTTTTTTTTTCCTCATACCATTACATTACTTTTTATATAATATGCTTGATGATACGACATCATTAACCATTTGGTAAGAAATGAAGTGGAAGTTTGGGTTTTGGCTTTTTTTGGTTTGTTTTTGTTATAATGGTGATAGGGTCAGGTATAATGTATAAAATTGTTTTGAATGTTTTCTTCCTCATAATTTTTCTGCTACTGGGAGTAGACACCAAAACGAGAATACTTTGTGTAATACTTTAGTTGTTAAATTCTGGCAAAAGATGTTGAATAGTCTTAAGCTGAAGGAAGAAAGCAAACTGAGACTTGTTTTTTTCATTTCAGATACAGCAATTAGATTGAGCTTTCCTGACATCATTCCTGATCATCTGCTTTCCCTTAAAGCCTTGTCTTAAGCACTTTTTGGATACCCCATATGTTGCTTCTTTTCTTTCTAGTTTGGCCTGGGGATACCTTTCAAAGAAATGAGCACAGCGCAGAGATGCCACAGTTACCAAAAGCTGTGTTTGCATTAGAATGGTAGATGATGGAGTTCCATGAACTTGCTTTTGGCACTGTGCCAGTGTGAGCCTTCCTCTTGGGTTAAGGTCTTCACTGTAGTGATCTAGACGTTTAAGATTAAATTCTCAAATAAATACTCAAAATCTAATAGCTGGAGGAAAAGGAGAGCACATATTTCCAGGCAGGTTAAGTCTGCATAGATGGCTCATGTTAGGAACATTTTAAGAGAGCTTTATTTTTATTTTAAAGTTGTGTAGACTTGTGCCGATGGGCAGATTATTCATATCTGAAAAAAACTTAGAAACCTAACGAATCCTGCTGAGACTGAAATATAAGAAAACTTACTGGATGTCATTTTATTTTCAGGTTTAATTTTGATTGTGAGATGAGCATGAGTATTTCTTCAACTCTTTAAATCGTAATACTACAACTTGTAAGAAGTAGTGACAAACTACTGCAGTTGTAGTACTGATAGTTTATAGAAAGAGGATGGACAAATAATCACTTACAGACTCTGCTTAGCTGTAATAAAATGGTTGGATTTCTGTTGTTTCTAGTAATTTTACTAATTTCAGTGATTATTTTTAAGATTAAGATGCAGATTATATTGCAGTGTCTTTATTACCAAATTCATTGAAATTCAGTGAAACTAGTAGTGTAGAGCCTCATCCCTTAGATTGTTTCAAAGATAAATATTTATATGTAAAATGTTTTTCAGTTTCATTATTAGAAACTTGCCTGTGTAGCCAACATAAAGATTAGCATTCCTGAGTATTGTGGAAGAGAAAACACAAAAAAGAACAGCTACAGTCATTGCCCTGCAGACATCAGACTTCAAATAAATTGAGCAGTTTGTTCTGAGGTAGTGCAACAGAAGTCTTGGTCTACATGGCTGTTCTGCCAAGCAGTCGTAATTTGTTATGCAGATCAGGCTGTGGGAGTCACTATCATTGCTCTGTGCCTGAAATGGCTACTAAAATATTTACATTATTGCTTAAGCCCAAAATGGTTTTGTACCCAGTGCTGTTTTCTGTTTTATGGTGGTCTTCAATGTTAGTGATTTAGAGAAACAGAGACACAAAAGTTTCAATTATTAATTCAAAAATGGAAATATTTTTTGAATTAAATGTAATTGGAATTAATAGTAGGAGCGTTTGCAAGAATAATTTGGACTAATAATTAATAATACCTAATATGCAAGCCTTCCCTACAAATAGCACACGGATGGATTATTGGAATAGGCTACAGAGAAATAAAATAACTTAAGCAGTGGTAGATGAAAGTATTTAAGACTAAGAGAAGATACTCTAATTTGTAGTGGTGTGGTTGGTGTGGGGTTTTTTTTCTTTTTTCTTTTATTTTTTTTCTGAATAATAGCTTTATGACATAGCTTACATTTGGTGTCCCACCTATTTTAATAGGACAGATCATGCTCCTGATTTAAAATAATTACCTGTTAGTAGGCCCAAAACAGGGCTTTTCTTCTTCCCTCCCCCTCCTTGCACACACTCTTTTCTCTTTTAAAACTGACAACCAGGACAAGATGAGTGGCTTGATTCAGTGGCTGAAGAGCCACTTTTGCTGTGGCATTTTTGCTGCCATGGAGTCTCTTTGTATATATATATATGTATGGGGTTTTTTTTACTTAACACTTGAAAGTGAGGTTCTTAATTCTACCCTGTTGTTGGACTCTCTCTAAGTTGGGGTAGTGCCTCAAAAGCCTTACACTTCAGCTTTTTATTGTGCACAGTCAACTGAGAGGACAGATAAAGGAGCTGATCATTCTTGGAAAGTAATTGGAAAAATCTTCTCTTTTGCTTAGGTTTCTCTCTTAAGCCTGTTTCATTTCTTCTTGGGTATCCCTTGAGGTTTCTCATGAAAGGTTTCCAGATTTTTTAGTACCTCCACTTCCCCATATTTTCAATATTCAGATGAGATACTGAGTTCATTTTGAGTTACAAGATGTATATGATAAGCATGTTGTTCTTCAGGAATCCAGTGTATTGAATAGTTCCAGTAGAGACTGGGGAATTGGAGAAAGAGACACCCACGAAACTCCTTGGAAGCTTACAACGTCCTCTCCAACTCGCTACTCAGGGACACTCGATCATCCACATTCTGGAAGATTTTTGGGAAGCAGGAGCAGATTGGTGAGAATTGTTAATGTGTAATATTTAAAAAACCACAACCAAACAACACACCACCCAGGATCTTTAGCCTTCCCAATCTGAAAGGCTGCTAGCAGGGGCTCACTGTAATGTTTCTAGATAAGTAGATCATAGTAAGTCAAGATGGAGGGAAAGCAAGAAGATAGCAATGTTAAGAAATTGTTCAGAGGATTAAAATAATAACATATATTAGTTTTACTAATAGTTAAGGAATAAATTTGATGTGAGATTGGCTCTGCAAGTATCCACTTAAGAAGAACAAAGGAGGGGGTGATTACAGTCTCACGTTATAGTCCTACAGATGGCAAATTTAATATTGTTTATACATAGCTTGTTCCAGCAGGTATTCCTAGGGGGAGGCTGTTTTTTTGATGGTATCAGTTTTGTGAGTTAACACAAAGTTGATGGTTTTGGAGACCTGTGCTAGAAAACTTAATTGCGGAGGAGCAATTAATGGTCTGAGTGTGCTTACTTAGGTGCTGCTTACAGCATACTGTGAAATAACATGGAGGCTGAACTGTCACCTGACTGAGACCCAAGGCTCAGGCCATAACAGCAACTGAACAATGCAGGAAACACTAAAACTTCCACTTATCAAAGAGCAAATGATTAAAAGATAAGTTATATGTTAAACAGATTATTCATGAAGGAAATTAACTGGGGTTAGTACTTTGGTATGTTAGTATCTGTGTCTCCCCATCTGTCTTTTATGACGGGGTAAGAGAAATACTTGATACTTTTTAGATGTGAAGAGTAGAAGGTAGTGGCATTAGCTCAGTGAAAAACAAAAGGCAGCTATAACATCTACTGTAATTTGGTTGATCCTTTAAGGATCTTGGCTGCAGATAGTTTCTGAGAGGACAAACAGCACAACTGACCTTTTGGATTGAGCTAAAGTTTTTTACGTTTAAAGGAAAAAAAAAATTCAAATAGGAGGAGTGTGCCTTGGCTGCACATAACCAGACTAACAGTTTTATAGTTTATCCCATTTCCTTTTTTTTAGCATTAGTTTATGAAGGCTTATTTCAGTGCTGTACACTGCAGAAATTGTTTTGTACCTTTTCTTTACTCTGAATTGTGTCAGTTGCGCCTGAGCTTAATATAATAAAAATGTATCTGGTCTTAACAGCTTATTGGAAGCTAGAGCTGACTCCTTAGCTAAGTATATTTTAGGTTGTTAAAAATTAACATAGATTGGTTGAACTATTAAATAAAATAATGAAGCTGATCAATTTTTTCCACTTCTGGATGGCAAAATTGTTTCCTTGGACATCTGTTTGATCACATTGATAGCATCTTACAAGTCAGGAATATTTTTTTTTGTCCTCTGTAAGCCACATCTATAAAGGAAAAATAATGCTGATTGTAATGGAAACTGGCTTTTGTTGGTAGGATTGTTTTGAATAAACCTGGAAATACTGATCAAGAGCACAAGTGTAAATCCTACATTATTTTTAAGTAAAAAGGCTTTGCATCTTAAAGTTACCGTTTGCCATTTTTTGTGAGTCTTAAGTTATGTACACTTTTGTTCAATGGAAGTACATCTGAAATATTATGTGTGTAATTTTATTTTTTTTAATGTAATTTCAGTCTACATCTTCCTCCTCTCATTTCACATCTGGGTGTTATGGTGAGTCTGAGAGAACTCAGGGAGCTTACTCAAGACTGCATAGCCAGCAGCGAGATAGTGATTCAAAGAGACCTAAGCTATCTTGTACATCTACCTCTTCTGTGAGAAGTAATGGCTTGACTGCCTTTTCAGGTGAGAGGTTGATTGCTAGAGCTGAGTTAAATGAAAACTGTCTGAATAGTAAGATCAGGCTTTATCAAGTTTTAAAAGGCTTGCTTTGACATATTATGCTTCTATTATTCTTAAGTATTAAACATCTGTGCCTAAGAAAAGGTGTGTTCACATGGGTAACAGTATCCAGAGTGCTGAGAATGCTGTTAACGTGGTCTTCTGAAAAACCTGTACTCATGTCATTTCACAGTTACTGCCTGTACATACTCCACTTGCAGTAAAGCTGAACTTCATGGCTCAAATATGTCTTAATTGGTTAAGATTTCAAGGAAAGCATGAATGCAGCTGCTGTCATTTCATGAGTCAGATTGTTTGTAAACTTAATGTGCCAGGGACAGCAGAAAGGAAGTCTTTACCTTACATAGTTATGTGTTCCAAGAAATACAGTGTCATGGCTGGTTAGAGCACTCTTGTTAGGGGTCAAGGAAGAAAGTTCTTTTTTAGCAGGCCCTAAACTCAGTCTATAGACCAGGCCAAAAGAAATATTCTATGCTAGGAGCTTTCTCAGGGAAACCTGAAGTTTTCATTAAATCTGTAAATAAGTTTGGGATATGATACTTGGATACATATAAATTAAGCAGTACGCTAACAAAAGTTTAAAGGTCAGGAAATAACATTCAAAACCTTCTATACTGAAAATATTTCTAGAGTGTTTTGAAACAGACGATTAGATCCATTCAGATGACCCTTGTACGTGTGGATCAATGTTCTTTTTGTATCTCCTTATGGAACCACACAGCTGTCCAAATAGTTAATAAACGATCACCAGTAACATTTCTCATTATGGTGTAGGACTATCTGTCTTTGCTTTTCATAGGATCATAGAATGTCTGGGCTGGAAGGGACCTCCAAAAGTCATCTAGTCCAACCCCCCTGCCATAAGCAGGGACATCTCCAACTAGATCAAGCTACTGAGAGCTTCATCTAGCCTGATCTTTTCTAGATTGGTTGGTCATCACGTTGTGTTTTGGTTTAACCCCAGCTGGCAATTAAGCCCCACGCAGCAACTCACTCTGTCCCCCTGGTGGGATGGGGAGAATCAGAAGAGTAGAAGTGAGGAAACTTGTGGGTTATGATAAAGGCAGTTTAAGTAAAGCAAAAGAAAACATGCAAGCAAAGAAAAACGGGGAGTTTTCCCATCAGCAGGCAGGTGTTCCGCCATCTTCAGCAAAGCGGGGCTCCATTACGCGCCATGGTGACTTGGGAAGACAGGTCCCTGAACTCTGAATGTCGTGTGTGTGTCCCCTCCTCTTTTGACCAGCTTTATATGCTGAGCATGATGCTGTATGTTCTGGGATATCCCTTTGGTCAGTTGGGGTTGGCTATCCTGGCCATGTCCCCTCCCAGCTCTCTCTGCACCCCTGACCAGGTTGCTGGTGTGGTGGTACGAGAAGCAGAAAAGGCCTTGACTGTGTAAGCACTGCTCAGCAGTAACTAAAACATCCCTGTGTCACCAGTACTGTTTTCAGCGCAACCCCAAAACACAGCCCCCTACCAACTACTAAGAAGAAAATGAGCTCTGTCCCAGCCAAATCCAGCACAATGCTCAAACTTAGGTTTGTAAGTTTAGCAGTAAACCAAAATCAGTGTATTTTTCAGAGCCACTGAAGATCACTTTTTTGGAACGAGTTTTGTTCACAGCTGAAGTATGTGCAGTTCCCTATTTAGTTGTTGAAGCTATTTGCAAAAACTAAGATCTCTCTTTAAACTGAAGTATTTTACTCTGCAATAAGAGCAAGAACGGTATTAGTCGTTCTTAAAGTTGTGTCTGAGCTGCATTTAAGCTTCAGCTGTCTTTTGGAAAATTAATTTTAGAAGCATTTAAGAAACATCATTAGAATGGCAGCATTTGCTAAGTCTCAAGCTGCTGTTTTGCCATGTTGTGGAGCCTAGTTAATAACTAGCTGCCATTAGAAAGCACAGTACTGTTTATCTTCCTCCTTCTGTCCTGTATGAGTGTTAATGGGTCTGACTCTTCACAAAAGTATTATTACTTTTTCCAGTTTAGATTTCAGAACTAAATGCAAGATTTGAGTGCCAGCATCAGCAGTGCTGCTTACTCTTGGCCTTGTTGGCAACAGGCCGCTTGATCAGCTTAGTGGTATTGTTAAACTTGCCCTTGATATGGTAAAACCAGAATGCATGCGTAAGTACCGGATGTAATAGATCTTTAAATTACTACAAAACCAGGATACTTATTTACTTTTCCTTTCTAGATTCCTCCTGGAAGTACAGTAGGATTCCTAGATCTTCATCAGTGATGCTTGGCTCCCTTGGAACTGAGCTGGTGAGAGAACGAAGAGAATTAGAAAGAAGAGCAGATCTGTCTGTTAATAACCTGGTGGATCACAGCTACAGAAACAGTGACTTTTCCTCTTCAACATGTAGGTATTGTACAACTGAAAGATTGTAAACCCATGGGCTGCATGCCTGTTAGTTTCTTCACATGTTCTTTCGATATTTTCTTCAAAACAAAAAGCCAAAGGATGTTTTTAAGGTATCCTTTTAAATGAAGTTGGTTGGCTACTTTCTATGCATTCACTAAAGTGTCAAAGGATAGGTGAATGGTCTCAGTCGTAAGGAAATCATGTCGGTGTTTGACACTGTATCTGTGTGCAGTCAGTAAGCCTCTTTTCTTCTTGTTCATCTTAAGATCTCTTCATATTTAAGTATGGGAAACAAAATAATGTTCATTTGACTTGGGGAAAGTATTTTCATGAAGGGCCCATATTGTATTATCTCTTCTGTTTGGTTTCTCGAGTGGTTGTTAGGATAAACTGATAGACCACTGAAAATAAAAATGAATAAATACGTATTTTACATGACAGGAGAGATTTTTTTCCATGGTAACTGCTAGGATTACAATGGACTTGTGCTCTCTCGTTTTCACTATCTGTTCAGAGGGTGGCTTGTTACAGCTGTGTAGGGGGAAGCTCATAATCGGTCTTGAACTGCCACCTTTTGCAGATGCATTAGTGGTATTTTATAATGCAGATGTTTTGTTAAAAGATCATTACTATTTTTGCAAGCATAGAGGGTGAGCAGAAAAAAAAAAAAACTACACCTAGTTCCAGATTTCATCCTGCGGTCTTGCCTTAGCAGAAGAATATGTGTTAAAGTCATCTACACTACATTTCTTGATGACAGTTGGAGTTTACTCCCATCTGGTAGACCCCCCGGGGAGAAACGGATGGGTGGGCAGCCTTGCTTTGTGCTGTCCGTTCTACATTTCTAGCAGTAGTGCAACTGGTAAGTGCTACAAAAATAGCTCCCAACTGTGTACCCTGCTGTGCAGTTGAAACCATATGGCAGATGCTTGGCATCTGTGCAGATGTTACTTTAGTTAGAATCTGCCTCCTCCTTTAATCTACCTATGCTTTTTAAGTAGGTGAAATATTAAAGGAACGTCCGTTCGTATGAAGTTAGCAAGATGCAGCTACTTCATCTTTCTCCCTCTTCCCCCACCTTGTCCTTCAAATCTCGCCATTTTTGAGAGGAGACTAGTTGATGTTAGCCTCTTCAGCTGCTTCCTGTAATGTTATCTACAGTTCAGCTACAGTAGAATTCTCAGTGTGTTGAGGTACTTCCACAGTATTTACAGAAGGTGTGCTTATAAGACTCACAGGATGGTTTGGATTGGAAGGGACCTTTAAAGCTCATATGGTCCAACCACTGCTTCAGGGAGCAGGGATATCTCCAGCTAGAGCAGGTTGCTCATAGCCCTGGCCAACCTCACCTGGAATGGTTCCAGGGATGGAGCTTCTATGACCTCTGGGCAACCAGGGCCAGTTTTTCACCACAGTCACTGTAAAAAATGTTTGCTATCTAAATCTCCCCTTTTAGTTCAAAACCATCACACCTTGTCCTGTCACAACAGGCCCTGTTAAAAGGTCTATCCCCCAGCTTTCTTATATAAGCCCCCTTTATATATGAAAGACCCCAGTAAGGTCTCCCTGATGCCTTCTCTACTCTGGACCACTCCAGCTCGTGCTTTCCTTAGAGCAGAGCTGTTCTGTCCCTCTGATCATTTCTTTGGCCCTCCTTTGGACGTGCTCCAACAGGTCCGTGTGTTTCCTGCCTTGAATACTCTAGAGCTGGAGGCAATACTGCAGGTGTGGTCTCGCCAGACTGGAGTAGAGAAGCAGAATAATCTCCCTCTACCTGCAGGCCACTGGGAAGCATTGGGGGATCAAATGTACACTTAAAAAGCAGGGGAGGACACAACAATGTAGCAGTTACCTAACCTACTATATAGGTCAAGGTAATTGCAAGGGCAGGTGAGATCACTCAT
Source organism: Merops nubicus (assembly GCF_000691845.1). Taxonomy (NCBI): domain Eukaryota; kingdom Metazoa; phylum Chordata; class Aves; order Coraciiformes; family Meropidae; genus Merops; species Merops nubicus. The sequence continues at coordinate 6,003 of NW_008594402.1, read as the reverse complement.
CCAGAATAGTTAAATCAGATTGTGCTTAAGCCAGTTGCATAGCTGAAAATATCAACTTAATTGTTGCATTTCTTTGATAAAAGCAGTATCTAGATAAAACTTTTTAACTGGAGCAGTGATATTACAGCATTTCTATGATACTATTTTTATTTTTGAATTCTTGGTTTAAAACATCATGATAGTAAGATACACATCTAATTCAGATACAATCCAATTTCTGTTATCCAAAGTCAATAATTTTATGCTACCTTTACTTAGTGTTTGTAACTGCATCTCTTGATGTTCTTATGAGAAGAATGAAGGTAGCTTGTTCTAATAGATGGGCAATATACTTTGCTTTAGCCGTGCATTTGTTTCAGGTTATCTGGTGTCTTCTACATTACTGATATTTTGATTAACTTGTCTTTCTCAGTCTACAGCCAGAATGGACCTTTAAGGTGTAAATAGGATTGTATATAGTTTGCTGGTTTTAATCCAGATGCTGTTCTTATGTAAATCCTGACAGATGGTCAGAATTTCCATTTTTGCATATAAGAAAGCAAGTCATAACTTGAAAATCTGAAGGTTTCGGGGGTGTTAGATTTCAAATGGATTTATCAGACTGAAAACAGTCTAGGTTTTAGTTTAACATTAGAATTCTGGTAAGTAAATTTAACTTAAATGTTCTTCTGGAACCTACCTGCCAAATCTGAAACGATTTTGAGTAAAGATTGTAAAATCCTGAAGTTCTGCATTTACACTTTTAAAAGTTATCCATCTGGAATGTAGGAATTAATGTACATCTTGTCATAGAATTTTCCTCTGCTTTTCTGCAACAGATCTTCAAGACAGGCCTGCCTCTTCATATGCAGAAGGAGCAAGACCAAAAGAGAACTCACTGAGCACTTTGAGGCTGAATGCGTCCATGAACTGCCAGTTGCCTTCTGATCATCAGCCATCTTTTTTCAACAGAGACTCTAACATGAGCTCTTCAAGATCCAGCTATTCTTCAAGACAAAGGAGAAATGAATTGGAATCCCCCCAGAGGAGCATGCAGCCAGCATTTTCTCTTACAGCTGTTAGAGATGAAGCTCCTTCCTCGAGTGGTTCTGAAAGGGTTTTATCTTCTCAAAGGCCATTGAACGAGCCTGCAGCTGACAGTGAAGGGAGGCGCACAACCAGACAGCTGCTGTCTCGTTTAGCATCTAGTATGTCATCTACATTTTTTTCTCGAAGATCTAGCCAAGACTCATTGCATACAAGATCCTTAGGCTCTGAAGAGTCAACAGTTGTCCCAAGAGTGCAAGCTTCTACTCTGTCAGGCAGTAATGGAGCTGCAACTCCAGAAGTCCCAGGATTTCAGACATCTGAAACTTCTCAGGGATTTAGTTTTCTTAGACGAAGATGGGGTTTATCGGGAACTTCACAAAATCATAACTCTGATTCAGATGGGGAAGGTTACAGACCAGACTCTGAAAGTAGGAGCACAGGATCCTGGTTATCATCATCTTTGAGGAACAGATGTACACCTCTCTTTTCCAGAAGAAGAAGAGAAGGAAGGGATGAATCTGCAAGGATCTCTACCTCTGATACATCTGCTAGATCACAACATGTCTTCAGAAGAAGAGAGTCAGGTGAGGAGACCTCTCTTGAAGCATCAGATAGCCCTCCACGGGCTTCTGTTAGCAGACCACCAACACCTGCAGTATCTGGTATTCCTACAGCTACTGCCTCCCCACCAGATTCAGCCCACAGTAGGAGAAGTACTGGAATTCTGCCTGGTTCTCTCTTTCGCTTTGCAGTGCCTCCAACATTAGGAAGCAGTCTGTCTGACAATCTTATGATAACTGTAGATATTATTCCCTCTGGCTGGAATCAGTCTGATGGACAAGAAAGTGGCAAGTCTAAAATACCACCTTCAAGAGATCCAGAAAGACTCCAGAAGATTAAAGAGAGGTAAATCATCACTTTCTTTTGAGATAATAAAATGTACCTGACTGGACATGAGAGGGTTTTTTGTAATTGTGTTGTTAAAAGGAAACTTTCCTTCAGAGAAGGCAGTCACTTAGTCCTCTGTCACCTGTGTTCTCACCTTTGTCCGTAGAGAAATTTGTTTTGATCCTTGAAGGTTTGAGAACAGTTTGATGAATGGAATTGTTTTTATAAAAAGTCTTACATGAAATGGGTCACAGTGTTTGTTGATATTCCTTCCTACTCAGCCTGCTTTTAGAAGATTCTGAAGATGAAGAGGGCGACTTATGCAGAATCTGTCAGATGTCGTCTGCAAGTTCTGACAACCTTTTAATAGAGCCATGCAAATGCACTGGAAGTCTGCAGTATGTTCACCAGGAGTGTATGAAAAAATGGCTACAGTCCAAGATAAATTCAGGTAAAACAGAATCTAAACCAAGGTGGACTTCCAGTCACACTGGAAGGCTTATCAGAAAGATTAATCTTACTGATATTAAGTTATTTATTTAAATAACAAGCAGTTGGGGGCAGACAACAAAGTAGCACTTCCAGGCTTACTGTATGTCTGCAGCTCCTCATGTCAGTAGTTGCAAGAACTGTATTTGTCATTCAGAGAATTACATTTTTGGGTTTGTCTACCAAGATTTTAGATAATATAACATTGCAGAAGCGTGGCTTTAGAGGTGCTCCACTACATTGATTGAGTTTGTTCCCCACCCTTCATCATGCATGTGGTTCTAGTTTTAACAGGTTTTGTAGCCAGCCTGACTGTAGCAGAGTGATAGAAATTTGAAAATTCAAAAATGTTTCTCTGCTGTAACTATACTTAAAAATATTTGTCTTTTTTTTTTAAAAAAAAATGCTAACTCCTGTTCAAAGCAGTTAAAACTACTTGCTCAAAAAATTACTTCAGAGTGCATATAGAATTTTTTCAAAGAAACACTTCAGAAATTGCACACTGTACAAATTTTTTGTGATAAATGGACTGACCAGTTTATCTGTAGTATTTTTAAGACTTAAAAATAGGTGGCTTGATAGAAGGCACGAAACTGTTGGAATACTTTTTATCAAAGGAAAATGCTAGCATTTCTTTACTTTCCTGCTCAGTATCTGAGGACGCAGATCACAGTAGGGATATATTAGAAGTCTCTGTCAGTAGGATGAGATTAATTTGTAGTGTTTAACTAAGACATGAACGATGTGAGTTCACTGTGGATTTATCTTGCTGCTTATGGAGCAGCTCATTTTAAACTTCGTACTTAAAGACAAAAAGTTACTCTCGCAGTAACTTCAGGCTATTCCAGTATTGTTATTATTACTTCCATGTGTATTATTACACTGTAGAATTCAAACAGCTCCAGCAGTGATTTTGTGCCAGACGTTTAGTAAGAAGTTTACAGTGCCCAGAATGAACACGAGGCAAATACGTGGAGCTGTATGGAGAATAAACACTATAGCATTTAAATTATGACAGTAGCAAACAGTACATTCATATTAGAGGCTTTCTTTTCTTCTAACCCCACTCTGCAAAATAAAGCCAAGAATTAGTTACAGTTTGTAATGCTTGTATAATTGGGTCCTGTTTTATAGTTGTTGCATTGACATTGACTTTCCCCCTGACCCTCCCCACCAGGTTCTTCTTTGGAAGCAGTAACAACTTGTGAACTGTGCAAGGAGAAGTTGCATCTGAATCTGGAAGACTTTGACATTCATGAACTCTATAGGGCACGTGCAAATGAACAAGTTAGTATATTTTGCCTAATTTGGTAAGTGTTGGTTAAGTGCTGGGAGGGCGCTCTTTAGAGGAG
>NW_008594402.1:0-2214 GCF_000691845.1 Merops nubicus | reverse complement strand
CAGCAGGACTGTTATGCACATAATGTCAACATGAACCAGATTTTTCTTCTCGGTGTTCAGACAAATTCTGTCTTCCTGCTGTGCTTCATATATCTGAGCTTTTAGTGTGTGCAGTGTATCTCTATCGTTTTCCTAGCTGCAGATCTGTCATCCAGCTTTGCAGTCTAGTGTCTCTGCCACATAGGTGCAGTGGGAATACTCGTATGATTAGATGGTATTTCACATTAATTCATTAATTGTCTTTGCTTTTAGCTGGATTTTAACACAATTAAGCAGTTGTTCGAAGCTTACCATTAAAAACTTTTTTTTAATATCATTAGAGTGCCGGAAACTAACCCCTTTTCTAACAGCTTCTTGCTGCTCCTTCAAGTCCTTTCCTAAATCAAAAATAATTAAAGGCCCATTAGTATTACTGTCATTATAAGAAGTAAATTATCTTAGAACTACGGGACTGCGTAGTATTTAAAAAGGAATAAATAACAAAATGCTCGTGTTATTTTAATGAACTTCATTCAGAGTTTTCCTCACTCTCTGGGTTGTAGTCTGTGAATATGGAAAGAGTAGTCACATTTGCCTACCTCAGAAGTTGAAAGCAAATACAAAAGTGACAAAAGTTCTGGGGCCAAACATCAAGATCTAATTCTCATATTATTTACAAGTAAACTCTTCCCCTAGTACTCTAGTTCCTGTCAGCTGAGCCAGACTCCGATACGTCTTTCTCCAGCACGCCATCATCCTTTGTCTTAGCACTACTGATGGTTAGTTACTGTCACTGTATTTTGTTAGAAATAAGGACTTGGAAACTTTTTCCTGAAGAGTTGACTCTAAATTATCAGTTCAACAGTAGCACTTTGAAAGTTTTTCTTTACCTTAGCAGGGAAAATAATTTCTGAAAATATTTTTAACATCATAAAGTTCTTCTAATATCTCCTTGTATTTGGGCTTTCTCTAAAGAAATCGCTGAAAAGAAACCAGCAGTTTGTTGTTCTTATTTTCCCCATTGGTATAGTACTCTGATTCTCAAATTACTTCTGTGAACTAGTCGTGCCAACTGAGATTTTGGATTTGTAGAGTTCTTTCTGTTTAGAGATAAAACATTAAATCTGGGGTGGATAGGAAGACTGGAAGTATAAATCGATTTTCAGTAATTAAAATTTTTTAGTATTACATTTCCCTAACTTTCATGGAACAACTAGAAATCAAATACATAAAACGTTTCCAGTAAAATTTAAGTCTTTCTACTTATTGAATCGTTTCTGCAGACACGTCACTGACATTCTGAATGTTTCTTTTGATCTCCTTTAAGGCCGACTATGAATTTATCAGCTCTGGTCTCTACCTTGTAGTGTTGTTACACTTATGTGAGCAGCGCTTCTCTGATATGCTAGGAACTGCAAGTGAGGCCAGCACACGTGTCAGAGTAAGTATTCAGTGATGTTATGACAGACATAGGAGCTGCATACTCAAGAAGTGTGCCTGTTTAACAAATCAAGGTCTGAAATGGTCTGGGTTTGTCAATGCAGTGACCCTGTGTTTGAGTTGAAACTGAAGTTACTACTTGCTTGCGGTTACTATGTTGCAAAATCATTTTTGTTAAGGTTGTTGGTAATTCATTGCTCTGCATGTATGTAGTCATGATTATTGTCAATTTATGCAAAACTGGGAGGTTAACCCCCCTCCGTACAAAACTTGCAGTTTAGAATGTTGGACTACCTTATTTGATTAATTTTTCTCGTTATGGCAGTTAACTGCGAGAGCGTAGACCTCGCAGTGCTTGTCTGCCGGGTTGCGCCTAAATGTGTACTGGAGTGTTACATTCTGAAACTGGAGCTCTAGTATGAGTTTCTGGCATTGGTCAAAACTGATTAGTTGTGTTTGACTGGATTTTTGTCACTAAACTGGCTTGGCTTAGCAGTCCAGTAAGTACACATTTTTCCAGTAAGCTGGTGTAATACAGTTATTTCTGCACAGTGACTCGCTCAGAAGTCCTGTGTTTTAAAGGTTTATTTGATACTAGACATGATTCGGCACTTTTCATCAAAGAAGCTCCTGAAAAGCTGTTTTGCCTTCTTTTTTTTTTGTATACAAAGGATTGACAGTATTGACAATACTGACAGTGTTGCCCAGCACTTGCTGGGCTGGTTGCTGGGAGGTGTGAGGCTCTTGGGGCAGAGGCAGGAGCGTGCCCCTGTGCTGGGCCCGCGTCCCCGCCTG
>NW_008594401.1:13771-26007 GCF_000691845.1 Merops nubicus | reverse complement strand
CCGTGGGACCCTGGAACCGTTTCTGAGAGTTTTATTCTTTGTACTTTTCCCCAAATCTTTGTATATATTATTTTCCTTACCTCCCTTTGTCATTTTCTGTTCCTTGTTAAACAGTATACTTCATTTTTTTTCCAAAGTGTCTCTCTCTCTCTCACGGGGGGGAGAGGTGAGTACCTAGTTCTGTTCCATGTGGGTCCTGCCCTGAACCCCTTTTTACATGGAACCAGGACAGCGGCATAATTGTGGTAAATCACTTGTACGAGCAGAACTAAGGGGCTGGGTGTGATGGAGATGCCTTTAAAGGACATATTTAGGATATGTGTTACACAGTCATGATACTGACAATGTTAAGAACGGGTAAGTGCCATGAAGACCACATCTCATGAAAATCAGGGGAACACAGTCTGTCAGAAGTAGCTGATTTGAGTCTAACTTGTTCTATCCTCAGCTGCGTAATGCAAGTGGAGGAATGAGTCGCTGGGTTGACAGTGATATCAGCTACATTTTTGTTGAACAATTATGCATTTAGAAACCCTCTGGGACCCCACCACACTGCACGCTTAGTTCTTCCTCTTACTGAAACCTCCCTATCCACATCTCCAACCTTTTGTTGATGTTCTTCCTCTTCCTACACTTCTCTCAAATTTTACTGGGGAAAAAAAAAAGCATAATCTCTGCTTGTACAGCTGGAGTTTCTCCCCCTTTCTGAAAAACAGTGGGAAAGAAGAAGCACATGATTAGAAAAGCCTCAGTCTTGTTTTAATGTCAGTAAGAATTTCACGTAAGTTAAAATAGCAGTTCCAAGCATAGAAAGGACTCTCTATGACACTGTTTTTATAAAGAACATGTGTAAATATTATGTAAGCTGTATTGATCTGCAATACCTAAACTTTTCATTGTTTTTCCTGGTGCAGGAAAGAAGATATTATAAATATGTAAAATAAGGCACTAGTATATTAATATAAATAGTTCTAATAAATTGTAAAGCTTTGTGGAAAACAGAAAACTGCTAATGGAATAACACACATTTGTTGATTCTTAGAGCAGACACTGGCCATACATCATGCACCAAAGCAAGTGCTAAGAGCATCAGCACATAACAGCATTATTTAAACTTCTTTTATGGGCAAGATTAAATAGTCATCAAAGCAGCCCATACTGAGACTGCTGATTGGTTCCAGCAGCCACTGATTCTCTTTTCTACTTTTTGTTTGCATATCAGAGACTATCACAGGAACTTTAGTGTTTGGGATTCTCATTAATATTTACATCCCTAAAGCAATACCTTTATGGCAGTTGACCACCAGATTATCAGTAATGAAAACTGCCCTTCCAAAAGAACCAACCCAGATGTCAAAAGCACAAGATTCAGTAACTGCCTTCTGTCATTCTGCCTCACTTAAGCTTGCCAGATAACCTAAAGAAAGGATTATCATGTGGTCTGTCACTCCATTTCTTTGCTGCTTTGACCAACAGAGGCACCAATAAAATGCATTACAATGGGCAAAAAGCAGTGTTGACTTGTGGCCCACAGGAAATGAACTGAGCCCATCAACGCCTTGCATGTAGAGCACTGAATACAGTGGCAACATAAACAACGATTCCTTTGGATCACTCTACTCTGGTATGGATTTGAGTGAAGGAGTAAAGAACACAGGCACACGATGATCAAAGCTCCTGCAGAGGTGGTTAATGCCCATATTTCCCAAAATATGATTTTTTATGTAAAGACCTCATTCAAGTATTTTGCTATGTGGGTCCCTGCACCCTATGGGGTTACTCACATTCTTAAAACTACGCTGAAATGGAAGCCAAAAGGCAGGACCTGCACAAGCCTTCCTCCATTCAGCGGTAGGAACACCAAGTACAAAAGTTAACCCACTCTTCTGAGAAGCCAACCTATTGAATTATGTACAGACAGGGCATCTGGAAAGCCAAGCAGTGTGGCTGTACTCTGGTTTATTCTGCAGCTTTGCAAATTTGGCTCATCCTTTCTCATTAAGCAATGAAAATACTTTAGAGCCAAGTTAAAGGGATGAATTGCAGATTGAAAGTCCTTGGATTGTTGATGCTCTTTACACCAGATAAAACAAATAGCAGAGCTGGATGAAATAGAAATCTCCATATTCTGCCATACATTGAATTTGTTTATGGTTCATTTGGCACAAATTTTCTCTCCCCTTTAGCTTTAAGTGGACTTTTAAACTAACAGTGAATTTTGGGATTAAAAAATCTCTGGCTGTAAAAATGTACAAATTAACAGGAATGAGCACTTCCACACAGGAGAAAATGATTCATTAACTGCTCTTTTGCCATTGTAGAAGAGCCCATTTTTGACTTGTCCTCAGAGAGTCCAGGGATGCTTATAATACAAGCAACATTTAGAAAAACTTCATTACGCAGAGAAAATTCCAGGCTTCAATTTTTCTTCTTGAGAGAGTTCAGTAGTTGCTTTATTCTCCATGTGTGTGAGTGTGTGCGCGCGCATGTGTTTATACACAAAATTAGGTTCTAACAAAGGGAAAGTGCATTTATGCAAAAAGCAATTCATCAACCACTTCTGTGCTCAGAATTCACTGAGGTAATTTAGATACTTTAATGGCGAGGTAGTTTAGGTAAGGTATGCAATAAATGTTTCCCCCAACCCCTCCAAACAGTTAGAGTAATGGAAAATATGTGCTCTAAATGAATCTTCTCAGTAAAGTAATTCTTGTTTTAATTATTTATCAGTTAGGAAATATGAAATATAATGACATAGCAAGTTTCTCTGGAACCTCTTTTCATGTTGAGGGAACACTCTTACATTAGCCAGAGTTTTATGCAGGCTGTAGCTAAAAGGCTAACGTAATGCAGTGCACAGCACTAATCTGTTTCTCGTAACATTAAACGTGCAGCAAGCAATTATCACTATGAGCAGACCCTTTGGATCTATTATTTGCAATATTTTCACTGTGGCCTTGACCTTAGTGATGTCAGGCATATATTACATCTCCACTATAATTTACTATTGACATCATGGATTAAATTTGTTGTTTCAGCTAATGCAACAGAGCAAGCAAGGTAGATTGTGAAACAAAGCCAGCTGCTGAAATACGAGGCTTGTCAAGTATAAATTTACAAAAGATATTCAGACTGAGTGCAGAAGACAAAAATAAATGGACAGAGAAGCTGTTTTTGACAGACTGCAAAGGGCTAGAGGCTTTAACTTGAGCATTGTAAATCCAAATGTCACAAAACACTGCTACAGAATGTGAGACATGTCTATTTCTCAGGAATATAAATGGTGATATGAAACCAAACTTTCAAAACTGCGAATTTTTGAAAAGTCTATCACTATCTCCTGATAAGAAATTTAGTGATCTTTTCCTCTCGGCTTTAAAAGCAGGGAAATTCATCATTTAAATTCAGTGACCAATATAATAACTGTATTTGGGGCAGGTAGATTATAAAAATAGCAAGAAGTAAGCTTTGTTTTCTGGATTTCTAGAAAAATATATTAAACTGACTGATATGTTCTTTGGTGAAATTTAGCCAGTCACATCTAATTGGTTCTCATTTGGGTAGTCATATACATAGATGATGTTTTTCAGGTAAGATGTCTCTGTGGAAGAACAGCACTATATGAAATAAAATACTTTATTATTTCGTATATGTTATGTTATTTATGTAACTTGGGACGGTTTCTCTTGCCAAGGACTTACTGCAGTTTCTAGGGTGACCACCTCACTGCCTGCAGACAGGACTCAATAATGTGCATGGAGCCAGGTGGGCAGCAGTGCTTGTGCATGCCCGCTGCTGAGGCCAGGGAGCATCCTGCAATTGCTTCAGCTTCCAAATTCTCAAATCACAAAGCAAGTAACTGAGGCTGAAAAAAGAGGCTCAGCATGCTGGCCAAAACCTCCACCTTAGAGATTTTTAGCTCTGTGTTTGACTCAGCAACAAGCAGGCACTTTCTTATTTCTTTACAGCTTGAGGGAATAAATCTAGCTTGAGGAAATTAAACTCTGACTCCATGACCTAAATAAGTTGTCAGTACAGATTTAGGAGGCACATGTCATAGTCATAGGACCATCAATGAAGTAACTGTGGGTTCTACCAAAATATAAACAGAGGACACTATTTTCAATTAAATTCAGTGATAGGAATGATCCCTTTCTGTGAGATATTTGGAATACCTCCAAAACGACTGCGTTTTGCTAAATACTTTCCTCCAGTGCAAATCCAGTTGTGGCCTGACTGATGGGATGGATACCTCTAGCAATCGAAGAGCAGAGGAGGTGAAATAATGGCTAGCAAGAGCAGGCTTTGTTTCAAAGGGGCTCATGGGTTTTTGCTGGGGATTTTGATACTCAAAAGTGCTCATTTTAAATAAAAATTGGGATGGGTTAAAGCAAGGTTTTGACACACAACTAAAAGCAGTGTTAAGACAAATGGTCTTTAGCTTCTTCCCATTGTGTCAAAAAGGTGCTGTGGGAGATGATCAATGTAGGCCAGACCCAGAGAGGTTCCATGCACCACTGACTGCAAACACCTCTCCGGAGCAGCTCAGATACACTGTGCTGAAAGAGGTAGGAGCAACAGCATGTCATATGAGCTTAGCATTAATTTTGATTCATTTTGCAGATCAAGCATGAAATGCCTTTTGTAGTGCTCTCTGGTGCTAAACGATTTACACCAGTTTAGAATTTTCCAATCTTAGCATCAATTATTTGTAACAATTTCAGTCAGCTGTCTCATTTTGGCAGTGCAGTATTCATATTTAGGGCTTCATTCAGCCTATATATTGATTTCCTCTAAGCTCTGCTTTTGGTGGAAAATCTTTTTACACTGATACACCTGGCCAGCAGATGTGGCTCTGCTATTATATGTGATGCAATTAATCTGGAAGGCTGGCGTCACAGGACTTTTCACGATGCTGTGGCAGCATTATTGTGATTCATTAGTGTCACTTCCTCAGCAAGTTGTAATTGGCAGTGCTATATTGTTTCTGTAAAAAAACAGTCACTGTGGTTGGAGGAAAAAGAATGGCACCTTTTCTTTTCTGAGGAAAACAAAGGTTATCCTTGTTTACACATCTAGTGTAAATGTGAAATGAACACGCCCCATTCTTAATTTACCTCTTCTACCTCGCTGCTCAGCCTAGGTGTTAGAGGATGGTGTTGAGATGCATTCACCAGACAAAAAGTGTTTCCTATTGTTAATGGCTGGAGGAGCCCTCTGTGTAATCAAAGGGCACAGCTGCAGTGATATACGGCCAGTGACAAACGGAGAGATCTCTCCTTCTCTCTGCTACAAGCTCACCAGCTTGCAGCCAGCAACTTCCCGCACCGTATATCTGCAAGATAAATAGCACGAGATATGAATATACGCAGTGCTTACAGTCTTGAAAAGTATTGCTATATCCCCCACATACAATCATTCTAAATATGACTCGAGAACATTTTTCACAATTTCACAGCTATTCTTGCTGTTTGTAAATAGATGCAGTTCCTGAGCAGAGATTTAAAGCCCTCTAATGGTGCTGCTTTCCGAGGTCTGCTTTGGAAGTGGGTGCTGTATAGCTGATGGTGTCAGCAGAGCCGCTCTCATGAGATTCATCGCTCTCTTTTGCACTGACAAGCACCACTAACTTTTCTGCTAAAGGAAACATCTAAAGATACAAAAAATCATTTTTATTTCTCTTATGCATGTATGTCAAAGCAATCTAAGGGAAGAACTCATCCTCTTGAATATGTGCGTATTTAAGGGGAAAAAAAGTTAGCTGCTTCTTCTGTAGCTGTTTCTAGTTCCATTTTAGTCCTTTCATGTTACAAAGCCAGATATTCTGTGTAGTATCATTTCCTTAAGCTGAGGACGTACCTAAATGGAGACAAAACTTTAAAGCTAAAATAGGGAGAAACTGCCAGAGAAAAGTAAGGCACAAAGGTGCTGGTAAATAAAAAATGATGTGGCCTTTTGCCTGCTTTGAGTTTGTTGCTGTTGGTATAAGTGGGTCCAGATTTCCACAAACATGAAACTCAAGCTGTCAGTGGGTGAGGCCGGCCCTTCCATGGGCTCAGTGCCAGGAAGGTGTCCCCACACACAGGCACAGGCCGAGGAAGTCAGTGCCGCTCTGTGACCTCTCCATGAACTTTCTAGGAGATGCAGGGATCAGTCAGGAAGGCAAAGGTCAGCATTCATGCTGGTCACAAACAAAAATCAGATTTAGCCAGTCACTGGAAAAGTGTTTCTGGGCCCATGGATCTTCTGAGCAAAATACTAATAAATACATATTTCCTAGTGAAAAATTGACTCAGTCAGTGTTTACGGTCTCAGCATGTCTCAGCTTTGCTGCAGTCATTTTACTGCTTGTTAGAAGTTACACTCATTTCTCCCCTGTAACATAGCTATGCAGGAGGAAGATGGAATTAAATAATATGAAGGAAGTGGCACAATGTGAGAAGAATCTGGGAATTCAGAGTGAGCAGTGCCACTGCTTATCTTGTGAGACACCAAAGTATGAGCTAAAGAAAGGAAATTACAAGTTGACAGCCTACGAAGAAAAACAATTAATTAAAAACAAGGCAACAGTAAACGAAGTCTACAATTTCAGTTGTAACTGACTTCTCTGGCCTCTTACACAGCACTTGGTATCAGATTATACCACAGTGGAATCTTTGTTTAAATCAGGGGGAAGAAAAAAAATCCAAATGAAATATGCAAGTAATATAATCCTACTTTCAGCAGGCCAGAAGTGAAAACAAATGTGAGGATTTTGTTTCTGCTGTAGCCTGCGGTGGACATTTGCAGAAGTGACAGTATACAAGATACATTTTAGCACAAAACTCCCATTGACTTCAATGGGGCCCTGATCTATCCCAGACACAGAAGTGCTGTATCCTAGAGCACAAACCTCTACCATATGAGCATCTTTACTACAGCAGGCTGAGAGGATCTTGTTCTAAGAAAATAGTTATTAGAAACATTATTTTGTTTCCCCTTGCATTTGTTTTTCTCACTGGCACAGTCCAATAAACTAATGCAAAGAGTTCAATTCACTTAGAGAAACTGATGAGTGAAGCTCAAAAAGAATGACAGAGATGTGAAACTTTGGTTACATATTAGAAAGGGTACCTTTAGCTTGTAACTGTGTACTGTAATAACGGCATGTGGTTCATCAGTACACTTTTATCTAGCATACCATGAAATTTCTCAAATATATCCTTCAACTCAGAAATTTTTCCAAGTAAAACAAAGTAAAAGGAAAAAAACTTAAAATATTTTACCCATGCGTGATTATTGATTATTTCAATGATTTCTCATGCTTATTCGTTTTTAGAGTCATAAAAAGTTTGGGTTCATTCTTCAGCTTTTGCACTAGAATATGAGTGAAAATATCTCTGCAAGACACCAACACTGCAGCTGGGGGCACTTCCTGCACAGTCGTTGAGAACTGAAGTGCTTTTCAAAACAGCAAGGGGCTGTCAGGAGCACTGAGGCTGTTTTGTGCCCACCTGAGCAGTGGGAAGGCAGCTCTCAGGGCTGGGAGCTGGTGTGTACAGAGTCCCGCCCAGAACAGAGCTGGGCTGAAGCTTACAGCTTCTTCATGGAGGGGTGTGGGGAGTATAACCTGAATGGTCATTCTAGATGAGGCTTGGGTTGGGATGGTGAAGCAAGGCATAAATGACACAAGTTCAAGGCAAGCATTATTTAATATACATAATACAGGGAGGACTTACAGCCAGAGCTCCTCTTCTAACTCCATCACAGAGCAGAATAATGGAAAAGCCAATCTTTTAATCTTTCTGCAAATATTTTCACTCCTTTTAAAGTCCTTCTGATGATAACATTTACTTCATACTCCTGACAGCACTTCTGCATATAGAAGTGCTCACAGATCCTGAAGTGGCCATGGAGCCTCTTCTTGTCTCATCAGTCAGCAGAGGAATGTTACCCAGCAGCAAATAAATGGCATTGGCCAATTTTTACTCAGAGGCATGAAACCACCTTGCCAGGGAACACTCTGATCTACATACACTGATTTTTCAAAAAGATGGAAGAGTCTGAGGGGATTGTAAAAGAAGCTAAGGTCATGCAAATGTTTTAAAATGGTAAACATGGTAACTAATAGATATTTAACCTATTAAAGTGAAAAGAGCTGTCATCCCAGTCTTGTAAGTTTAACATTGGAGACAATCAGTAAATATTTAAATGATGGCAGCAGAACATACATCTCGGCACTTTTTCAGGGATGTTAAGCCTTGTCAGACAAATGTGATCTTAGGAGTTTTCTTATGAAATAGCCAATTTCTATTGATATGGTCAAAACTCCAACAAAGCAACATACCTGCATTAAAGAGACTAAACCAAACAGATGATACTGAGAAACAGGAACTGAAAAATGCCATTCCTCTGTTGAGCCTCCACAGGCACTGGACCTTGTTCCACTGTTATCCTAGCCGAGGGTGACAGCGAGGGAGAGGCAGAAACCCACCACCCGCACAAGGGCAAAGCAGCTCCAGCAATGGCAACCACTATCAGCCAAAAGTCTACTCATCTCAGACAAGTCCATAGGGCCATGGCAGGTTTAAGGTCAAGATGGGAAGTCAGGTCAGCAATGCCAGATCAGGCTTGGCACAGTACAAGGCTGGCACCAGCACACCTAAAATGTAATTTGGACAAGGACCAAGGGCAAAAGCCTGAGCTTAAATGCAGCATCTAAGACAGTGAACACAAGCCCCACATGAGGCTTCCTTCCACTTTTGCTCATGCAGCATTTTCTCACAGCTTAGCTGTTTTCACAGTAGCTCAGCCCAGGGTTACACAACTGGACCGTGTTAGAGCAGTCCTGGAGTGCAGGCAGCGAAAACCATGGTGGAGATGTGGGGGGAAGAGTCTGCAGAGCAACTCAGGGCCTCTGCATGGATTTAGAAATAATGGTTGCTAAACAAAGGAACACAGACTTTCAGTACAATATACAGAGGAGGATGTGAAGAAAAGAAGAAGATACACAACATTAAAGAGATTTCAGAAGGTGTTCGTTACACCTCCATACAGCCTCATGGGAACACTGGGTTGGTTCTTGAACTATATTATGAAATTAGAAAAAGATTTAAAAAAATAATTCAAAGAAAAAAAAAGAGTCATGAAAACATGCTTTAATCTGTTATGGTTATCCAAGACGGAGTTAAAAAGTGACTTAATCAAAGTCTACAGGTATCTACATAAGGAAGAGATTTCTGATAACAAATAGCTATTTAGTCTAACAGAAAAAGGCGCAGTGGTTGAAAGCTGCTGTACTTTCTCTAGTATGGGCCATTAATCATCGGAACAACCTACCACAGGATGTGGTAGATCATTTGAAGTCTTTAAATCAAGACTGCATCTTTACAAAAGAAATTCTCTCTCTCAAACAGAAAACCTGCATCTGATGCAGAAACTGCTGTTTGGGGTTTTACATCCTGAATTGCTCAAGGATTGAGGTGAAAGTTCTTAAAATCTATTAAATTAAAGAAAAACAGCTCAGTGGAAAAAAAAGTAAAGACAAATAAGTGGGATGTAATGGATTCATGTGCCTTTGTCACTAAAACTTGCACAGCTATTTACAAGAACAAACTTTACAAGAAAAGAAGCAGAGATGGGAAAGGAAAAAGGTATTCTTTCTAAAATATATGTCTTCTGTCCTTTAAACACAGCCTGATAAAGACTTGCGTTTTACTTGAACTTCATCTGGTGGAGTTCTGACTGCGCATGGTGATGGGCTCACCAGTTGTTATTTATGAAGCATGGATTCTTGAGCACGGTTAAAAAATACCAGTTGGCTTTCTTTCAGTTAAATCCCGTTCCTTTGAGGCCAATTTAATCATGCCTGAAAGAGATCTGTAAAACAGAAGCACTTCAAGTTTCCTACAGAGAAAAAAGGAAGACACCAGCCTGTGGGAGAGAATACAGCTCTTATGTCAAAAAGAGCAAAGGCATAGGGTGCAATTCCACGGCTATACGGTTGAGTTCAGACCGGCGAAGTTTATGGCCAGAGCCCCTACGGTGGAAGGGTGGGAATATATGAGGATGTTTGCTACTTTTTATAGTAATAGCACTGAGCATTTATATAATTCCAGTTCTCTGTTATGATAGGAACTTCTGTGTGCTGGGAGCAGCACAAAAACATTAAAACAAAAAGCGAGGGAGAGGACAATCCATGCACTGGAAGAGTGCTGTAGCCCAAGGCCTCCAGCAGCCTGCACGCAGAACTTGAGCTGGTCTTTCAGCGCTGCTGCCAGGACAGAGAAGGACTCTGGTTCCCTAACTACTTTCAGCCCGCACGAAAAACCTTTCTCTCAGATTTTATGTGTGGTTTTAGCCTCTGATACGCAAACAGCTGCTGGATGAAAGTGTGTTCCAAGTTCACGGGACTTTCATGATCAGAGAGTAATAGTAAAGAGTTGGATTCAGAGATTATGCTGGCTTTGCTCCATGTGTCCCTTGGGATGGAGTAGCTATGGCCCTAACCCGCCTCTGACCTAAGCGCACGCAATACAGGCAGCACGGCTCAGGCTGCACGTGTGTGTGTGTGTGTGCGTGTGCGGGCTCCGGGTGTGGGGGGCATGTGTCTGTGTGCAGGCTGTGTGTGTGTCTGTGTCTCTGTGTGTGTGTGTGTGTGTGTGTGTGCAGTCTGTGTATGTGTGTAGTCTGTGTGTGTAGGCTCTGTGGGTGCAGGCTCTGTGTGTGCATGTGTGTGTCTGTGTGTCTGTGTGTGTGCGTGCAGGCTGTGTGTGCGTGCAGGCTGTGGGTGTGTGCAGGCTGTGGGTGTGTGCAGGCTGGGTGTGTGCAGGCTCTGGGTGTGTGCAGGCTCTGGGTGTGCAGGCAAGCTGTGTGTGTACACCACTCCCGCCCACTGGGACATGACAGGTTTCCAACTAAAACTGGGAGCTCTATGGAGTGTTTTATGCCTGGTAAACTTGCTACAGTACAAATAAGAATCACTTGCAACTGTTCAGTGGAGTTCCTACTAAGTCCTTAAATTCATTAGCCATTTCACATATTTTGCCTTTTACATTGTTGGATCACTTCTCGTTCCATAAGCTTACAAAAACAAACGATTAGTTAAGAAAATTTTGGGAGCTTTTCTCCCCACACAAGCCATTCTTAGCCTTCCTTTTTCTACAGCCTGCTGGTGGGCTGAGCAGCATTTCTACCCCCTGAGGTCTGTGTTTCTCCAGTCATGGTTGCCAGATGAGGCGGTTTCAGGATGACACAAAGTACCACCTCCTCAGAGGCTGAACATCTCTCTGAATTACCCCACAAGTGCTGCTAACTAGAGGATTCAGGGAAAAGGCAAGAGGCTCAGCTGCTGTTCAGCATGTCACAGCACTGGTAACCCCATCTGTCAATCGCAGCCCAAATTCCACATTGAAACCTCCATTGGCTTTGAATCACAGCTTAAGTGTTATAGTACTTTGGAACTTTGTGTGCATGTGTGTGGTTTTGTGGTGCATATTTTAATTTTGTTTTGTCCTGGGAATGCCAAGTATGTCCTTTGAGACCATTAGAAATGAGGTTTATATAGACATGGTAAAAGACCACTGTAAGCAAGGGTAATAAAATATGAAATTATTATGAGAGACATAACAACTGGTTTAAAATAGGAAGTGCTGAGGTTTTGAAGTTCAGCAAGTATGATTATTTTTCTCCTTCACTTTCTGAGTGCCTGCGAGTATATAAAGTCCTAATTTGGGAACTGGAACAAACTGGGTTTGTTTATGAGCAAGCAATATAAACTCACCTATCAGACTCATCAGTACATGTGCCAAATCATAAATTACCATCTTACTGTTGGCTTTAAGAAAACAATGACACTTATCCCATGTGAGGAAGTGCCCCTTATTTTTGAATCAGGAAAGTTAAGAGCTTTGCTTCTGGCAAGGACAGAAGGAATCATTCCTAATGCAACTGTCCTTGAAATAGAGCTTCCTCTCATCTGCATTCCCTGTGTCATCTGATATGGGCTTCAAATATAAAATTCTCATTGTTTTTATATGACATTGTTTGGACGGGAAAAAATATTAACAACATGATTTCTAACAGAATCTGCATGAAGTCATCACACATTTGACTTCCTGCTAGACATAAATCCATTATCTTCCAAACTGTGTTGCTCACATGACATTCCCACTAAGCAGCTGCAGTTGATAAGAGCTACTCTGCAGAATTCACTTTGAAGTATCTTTGAGATAGGATTAACCAGATGATGTCCCTTT
>NW_008594401.1:0-13740 GCF_000691845.1 Merops nubicus | reverse complement strand
CCCTCTTGCCCTCTCGCTGCTGTTGTCATCATCATGGTCCTGTTCCTACAGAAATATCTGTGTACTTCAGACACCCATGTGATATATGTACACCTTGTGAGCAGATTCTTTGCATCTTACCCTAAACTTGTTAATGTTTGAATTGCTACAAATAACAGAGAAATCTGAAACTGCTAAAATCAGACAGTAAAAAGCCACTGAAGCCACTGCAGTTATCCAGTAGCAGTACTTGACAATACATGATTTATAAAAAAAAAAAAAAAAAAAAGTCTGTCTTTCTATCAACTTGCTTTCAAGTCCAAGTATGCATTGTTTTTCAATCATTAGCTTTAGAAACACAATTTAATTAGCAAGAACACTTTGGCATTGTCTGAAAAAGAGAATAGTTTATATTTGTATTGAGTGACAATATCTCTGTCTTTTGAGACACTGAATTGTTTTGTAGCTTCCTCCAAGGAATAGTTTTGAGTGGAGAACCACATCTTCACCCACTCATTTTCTGCATCATCACCTATCATACACAATGCAAAGGAAGTGACTATGAAAATGCAGATGAATACCCTCATCTAAGTACTGCTCAGAAAATGGATGGGCACCATTCTGAACAGAGGAAACATAAGCTATGGTGAGAAAGTTAGAATTCAGATTTACTGCTTCTCCCTTCTCACCACTTATCCTTGAATAAAAGAAAGAAACATTTATACGATAAGAGTTTAAGTACTTTAATCTTATCAGCTTGGTCTTGGCTTTTTGTTCTTCTGTGTTCAAATGAATCACCTCATCAAAATTAGATTAAGACGGTAAATAAAATCAAGGTCAACTTTTTATTAACTTTTGGGTTTTACCTCCCCTCTCTTTAAATGTATTGGCTCTGAAATCTCTGGGCTACAGCTGTTAGATCTACAGCTGTTGGATGTTTAGAGGCAATACTGCAGACTTTTAGGTTTTATGGATTCTACAAGAACAATATAACATGATACTGACAATCATAAACAGATACTAAGTTGCTTCAGTTTGGAAACAATTGCAGCCATATAACCCTTGGTGGGCTCTTTTATACGAACTTTTATTTTTCTCCGTACAATGGCTGACATGGGAACTA
The DNA here is from genome assembly GCF_000691845.1 of Merops nubicus. Taxonomy (NCBI): domain Eukaryota; kingdom Metazoa; phylum Chordata; class Aves; order Coraciiformes; family Meropidae; genus Merops; species Merops nubicus. Next base: position 12,638 of record NW_008594401.1, on the reverse strand, counting down.
TTCCCCATCCAATAGAGCAGCTTGTATTTGCTCAGGAAATGGTTAAGTTACAGCAGGTCACTGCTGTTACTTCATGGAAATGCTTTGATTTGTCTTCCATACTAAAACAGTTAGAGTCATTTGTTTGACTAACAACTCCCCTCAGAGCAGAACCTCAATACTACCTTAAAACAAAATTAACTTTACACATGACTTTGTCAAGAAGCTTATTTCCATCTCAGGAGAGTTCAAATTTCATAAAATCTGGACACAGTGTAGTTAGGAGGACAGGCTTTGGAAATGTTATTTCCTTTCTTTTTGCTGCACATACTGCCCATTGACCCGTGGATTTCTCAGGCAACATAAATGCAACACTTTCCTAAGTGTATGAAAATGCCTGTACTTGACCAGGCTACCCAGCTCAGCCAATACGAAAAGGGCATGGTCTTGTCTCCAACCTGCATTGCAACTCATTCAAAGCCTAATCTCACAGACATGAAGTCTCACAGACTTAAAAAAGACACTTTTTGAAAGTTTCTGCTAATTTGACAAATATTTGGCATTTCTAAAAACAGGGAATAACTCTGGGCTGGCTAATCACTTTCAAAACTGAGGGGAAAGTAGCTGCAGCTCCCCAAATCAATTGGCAAGGCAGCTCAAAGATACAAACAGGAGTAGGTGGACAGCAAACATGCGGTTTGTATGTATCTCATTCCACCCTTCCCTGGCGGGTTGTATTAACATGAAGCATTTTACTGTTAAATTTGAGTATGTCCTGTAAGAAGAAAAAAAAAAAAACCAAAACAAAAAAACAAACAAACAAACAAAAAAAAAACATAAAGCAAACAAACAACCCCCTCTGTGCCTCACAACTGTACTCGTTTAACTGCTGTAGTTTAATGGTGATAAGTCTAGTTCGTCTTGCACATCCATATTGGTTGAGAACTCTTTCTGGACTTGAAATAGAGGAAAATAAAAGATTTCTCTTTGTTACAGTTTCAAAAGCTCAGAATACCAGCCTGTATCAAGTCATTAACCTTTTAGGACTCAATCAAAGCAGTGTTGTGTGACACTTCATTAATGAATGCTTTAATGTGGTATATAAAAGCTAACAAACATAGAAAGTGGGAATGATTCATCAAATTTAATATTCCATCAAACATTTCATTTTGAAGACTGACACTTTCTTAAAATAATCCAACTGAATACAAGTTCAGAGGAATGTCTTTTATGAAATTCATCCCTCTCTTTTTAGGTCTTTTCCAAATTGTATTTAGATGGCCACCAAAAGCCAGAAAAGTGCATAAAACCCCTGAAACTGTTATATGACCTTCTAAATAATATTTGAACATATTTTATGGAATCTCTTCAGAAGAGTGAAGGAAGTTGTCCTTATAAATACACTTGCAGTTTAGGTCACACATTGTCTGCAGTCATTGCTAGGAGGCAAAAAAAAAAAAAGGCTGTTGTAAAACAGCTGGGCTTCTTGGCTTGGGGCAAAGGCAAATTCCACAGCCAGAAACCTAATTAGACACTCTTGGAATTCATGGCACCCTTTCACGTTATGACCTTTTCCTTTCTATCTTTCCCTTGCTTCTCTCCAACTCACCCCCATATATCCCACTCCCTCCCGACCCCCATGAGCTTTGATCCTCTCCTTAGTAAATATATTGCTTTTTTGTATAAATGCTGTCTACTGGACAAATTCAATCCCGCTGATAATAAGAGCAACTTGGAAGTCACAAGTTTATGTCATGGCTAAATTTGTCCCTGTGATCCATTTAAATTCTAAGCAGCTCTAAGGTCTCCTAAAAATTTCTGAAAACATGGACTGCAGGGAAGTGATGTCAAAGGAACAACTTTATCTGCCCTAGAAAATTTCATAAGTCCCCAAAGAATTCTCATCTTGCCCTGGAATGAAAAGTCAAATATTCTGCATTTTTCAAAACCCACTGAGGCATGGTCTAACCTTGCCCTATTGCCAGGGTACTCACCTGAATGTAGAAAGCCCAGGTTCAAATTCCTGGAGAGAACTGAACCTAGGTCTTCCATGTGTCACAGGTAGGCACACCAGTTCCTGGCCTCACATGGACTTCTTTGTTGACTGAAGTAGCAATTCTGCTCTGAACCTGACTTTCCTCATTGAAAGATTTTGCACATACGCAAAGCCTTTTTCAGATTGCCAGAAAGGTATTTTTCAATGAACTATGTATCATCACAAATCTGCCAGCCTCCTATAGCCTCAAGCACATTCAGAACTTTTATAAAATAATTATACACTTTAATGTAACTGTTGCTTGTATCTAGGGAAAAATATATCCAAAAACACCTAGATACAAGAATATAGAAGTCTTGTAAAATAAATGAGCAACTGATAGAAATTAAGGGTTACTGAATGCCACTGAAGATGTGTAATTTACAGCAAGACTATTATGTATCATTTTTTAAATTGTTTCTAGGACCTAAGTTGTAATTATCCAAACTCATTTCCAGCCAAAGAGCATCTTCCCTCACGTGGATTTTTCACTTAATAAAAAATTGCAGGATTCATCCATTTAAAAAAAAATTAAAAAATATAAAAAAGTATTATATTAGGATATTTTAACCAAACCGGAGAACTGCTGTGCTGTTCCCCAGAAATGTCTATAGCTCACTTTATGCCTCTTAGTATTTGTATAGCTTGTTGACTTATGAATCACAGAGTAGCTACCATAAAAAAAAAAAAAAAGTCTCTTTGACAAAGAATACATTTAACTCTGTTGAGATTTGCAGTAAAGATTCATGCCTACATTTTTAACAGCACAAATGCTATTATGTTACACTTGAGGAATTGTTTTTGTAAACCTCTGCACTTCAGTAGTACACTTCCTGTTGCGAGTCCCAGAAAGCACTAACGAATTTGCTTCTCGCCACGTTCCTGGAAGGATTATTCTCATTTCACAGACTGAAAGACTGAGGCAGAGGACCTCTCTAAGGTGACTGGGGAGAAATGAAACTCCAAGAGGAGAGCAGGACTAAATCCTGCTTTGGGCAACCTGCAACTGTTTTCCATGGTCCTCAACTCCAGCAGTGTTAACTCCCCACACTCTGACTACCCACCAGCAGTACCTTTTCTCTAGCTGCCCTTTTGCAGATCAAATGGACTTTTTAGACATTTTATTTATTATGGAAATACCTATTTTGCCATAGCCAAAGACACTCTGATATGGTGTGGTTTTGTGAGGAGAGAAACAGGAGGGTTTAGGAAGATTTTAGTGAAAATGTAGGTGCAGTATGTTCAGGTGGGGAAGGTGAGAGATGCCCACCAGGGATGTCAGTATACTTTTGTCCTAGCTGGGAATGGTGAGAAATAGTGTTTGTCATGGTCATCGGCAGACAGGAAAGGAAGAAAATAGATACAGGGTGTGCTGGGGAATGGCCAGAGTTGGGTTTTCCTACAAGGAAAAAGAAAATTCATCTCTCAAGGCTTGCATGGCAGAGGGTAAATATCAGCTGGGACTTGGAGTGTGGCAGGGGTGCCAAGTGAAAGGAGATACTGGCAGAACAAAGACCAAATATCATCAGAGGAATTTAAAAAAAAAAAAAAAATTTAAAAAAAAAATCAAAACAGACCAAAAACAGAGGGCTCTTTATTACTTCAAACACCCACAATGTTGCCTCTACCACTGCAAACAGCAAGGTGCCGTCATGGGCTTCTCCACATCACAACGGGCTGCTTGTTCTGGCTGTGCACACTGGGCACCCCAGGCTGATTTCCAGAACACCCCAGCCCTGTGTATCCAGCCAGGACTGAAGGAGTGCAGCTCCTGCCTCAGCCTGGGCCCTAAAACTATCTCTCATTTTATCTTCCAGAACAAGCATGTATCCATTACATGCTATTTGCATGCAGTTAAATATTTAAATCAGAGAAAAATATTGTTCATTATCATTTGCAAGTATCGCTTTAATCATAAACTAAATCTCAAAGCAACGCTAAGCATGCATGATTGTTACCTGGTTAGCATCATCGAGGTCTCCAGGAAAAACACTAATTAGTATGTTACTACATATCTACATCCCTTGGAGATAAATGTTGTTTGCATCTACCTCCCTAATGACAGAATGGAGATGGTTCAGTAAAACAGTCTGTCTCTTAATATGCAGGGTTTGTGGTAAGAGCAGCTCAGTTCACATTTCCACCAGTTTGATGGTAAGTGAACAGCAGTAGCAATATTAATCTGCAGTAACCTGTAAGTGAACTCTACAGCTAATATGATGTAGTTATGATTTTACCATCAATCAGAACTGAACAGGCCCTGGACAATCCTTACAGCACTGCCTCAAAAAATCTAATTGTGCAAAAGCTTCATCGGTTTCCAACATTTCTTTTTTATCTGTCACAGACTTTTGGCCTACTACACAACCTTTTATTATTGGTCTTATTGCATTAGCTTGCTGGACAAAAAAGAAAAGGCTAAATCTAAGAGTTCCCCTGCATTCCATCATTTGTTACCATGTGGGATCCTCTTTGACAGTTGCATATTATTTTAGATTTAGATAAATATTATTAGGACATATGGTTGCATGAACTTTTGAACCACTGATTGCCAATGTCTAAAAAAAGGCTAGAAATATTTTTACTGCTATTTGCATGTTCCAATGTATAAAAAATAGATAGCAAAAATGGAAGAATTAAGCTTTAACACAGGACTGGATTTTAGATAAAATGTAAACCCAGACATTATTTTATTGTTTTTAATTGTAGTCACAGAGCAGGAGAATAGTTGAAAAATGAATTCTTAACAACAAACATGAACTTTCACAAAAGTTAAGAGTTCTACTAGTAATTAAGATAACTGTTCATTATTCTTTTCAGGCATTCTTAGTACAATTATCTATTATGTAGTTTTGTAGCTTGAATTAGACGTGTGTGTAAATATCATAAAAGAAGAACAGACAGGCATTCTCAGCAAGAATCTTTCTTTCAAACATTGGCTGTAAGGGATTACAACTTGAAGTAAGATATATTACAACCATAGTATTTCTGGTGAGTTTACTATGCAAGAAGTTCTGGCGTAACTTTTGTTATTTTAAACATATAAAAACATCAAGGAAGATGAACTATTAACATTATCTCTTTAGTCATTTTAATCTTTTGCATCTTAAATGTAATCAGGCTTTTCAGAACTGAAATTGCTAATCAGCATCTTGGATAAATGTTTCCATTTTAAAATGTGCACATTTAGACATAACAGCTGGCTGTAAAGAATATATTTATATTTGTGATTTAATGTATCACAAACTTTATATTTGATTTCATTTAGCTTTACCAAGGAACTGAGAATATTTTTGCTAGCATGATCTATTTTGACAACAGTTTTACAGCCGCAGAAGAGCATAGAGTAATAAATGAGGTGTCCATACAATGCATTACGTAGTCTTTAAAGCAGCCATGCCTTTTTACAAAACAATTTTTGTTTAACACAGTTTCAAATTATTTCATCCCTTTCTAACATAAACTCAGTTCACGCAAAGTAGCAAAAATTATGCATACAGAGTATGCAGACGACACACGCTCTTCTTTACTATATAAGTTGTTCATTAATTTAGCAAACTGTATACAAAACTGAGGGAAAATATATTTTTTAGAAGAGCTCTGACTTCAGATAAATATTTTTCACTATATGAACAAATGAATAGCTGGGTTTTAGCCCTCAATCAATCACAATGTAAAGTAATTGTAATCTAATAAAAATAGCCATACAAAATAAGGAAATGGCTGTTGCATCCTGTTAAAAACATGCAGGAATGTAGCTTTAGAACTACTGAGAGAGCCGAGGTTGTAGAAAGACAAAAACAGGATGTTAAATTCTTACGACAGTTGGAAGCAACTGAATTTTTTTATGCATCTACCACCACCCCGATAACTTGTTCAACCGCCTCTAGGGGGTTCTATGTGACTGCAGAACCCCACCATTTCAAGGGCACCTAAAAACAAGTTAGAAGAGATACAGACAAAAGAGGAGTGAGACGCATTTACACGGATGTTGAAAATGTCCAACTGCATCATCACTGCTGCAAATTTGGCTGCTACATCAGCAGTCAGTGCTCTAAAGTGAAAATAGCAAAAGAATGTTCTTCAGAACTTCAGCCAACTTCAAAATGTGTACTGTCATTATATCAATAACAGAAAAATTTGTTATAATAACTTGTTATAATTAAACTGCATATATTAATTTCTTATGCAACTGTATAGAAAGCCACAAAATTATTCACTTCACTTTATGTTTTTTAACAATGATTTAATTTCTTGGTTTAGAAGGCTGTCAGTAAGGAACACTAGTTTTGCTTCATAATTTCATATTTGCCTTTTATACTTCCAGAGTCAGCCACAGAATGTTATATAGGGTTCCTGCTTATTTTTTTTTAAAAAAATAAATTACTAGACTGCTAATAACAGAATAAATAAAAAAACAGTGAGGTACAATGTTTCATGCCTGGCCAACCACAAATATAGCAATAGAATTATAAGCTCAGTTAGAGAACAATAAAGCTACATCCATTCAAAAGAGTTCAAAGATTAATAACAGCATAATTAAGAAAAAAACTCAAGCCATTCTTTAATGAGTATTTTACCAAGAGTAACAACATTTGGGGATTTTTGTGACTAACAACTTTATTAGTTTGGATTTTTCAAACATAAGAACATGTAGTCAGAAATCCTGATTTTCTCTAGAGAAAGTCAGCAAAGGAAAGGCTGCATATTACCAGATCCTGCTAAATTACTCTAGTTTGATATGATACCTGAGCAACAGCTCACACATTGGAACAAATCACTCCTCTTAGTCATGGGTGTCGCAGGAGGGTGGTTCTTACCCAGATATAGGAAAACCGATAGAATGGGGGTATTGAAATAATTCAGATAACGAAGATTTTCTTAATCTTTATTATGCACATGGCCTTATTTTATGTAAAAGGGAAATAAATGAAGGTTCTAACTGTTACAACCTTTACTGCAAATTATAAAGCACCTCTTGCAATTCAGTAATTGGGAGGCCCTATTTCAGCAGAGCACTTACAGTTAAAGTTAACTTTAAGGTCAAACCTAGACATTCTACAGAACAGGGATGGATGAATCTAGGAATCAATGCATGGCTGAGCTGGCCTTACAGTTCATAGCTAGATGAATGCTTGAGAACATTTATTTTTGGACATGGTCTTTCTTGTGATGGAGCAACCCATCTGGTATGTCCTACCAGCAAGAGAACTACCCTCTGCTCCCTGACATGCTTCCCTTCGCCCCACCTTTTCTGTCCCCCCTCTTTGGAAATCCAAATTCAAATGAGGATTGGCCAAAATCAAATTAAATGCCCTGTGGTTTAAGCTGTCTGAGGGACTTTGGGAAAGTTTTGTCCTGGCCACAAACCACAGATGCATATTGCCTCTGCCACAAGTATGCTGTAACTGGGTCAGGGGTTTGGCAGTTCCTGTTGCATGGGAAAGCTCTCAAACAACCTCCTGAAAACACAGCCCTGCCTTCCTGTGTATTTATGGCATGGAAATTGAAATAAGATTAGTAAAAACAAAGTGATGGGCTATAGAAGTTATTGCAAAATATACAGTGAAGATTGGTATTGCCCAGCTCACGAAAGCATGTTCTACTTTAGGCAGAATACGAGTTACCAGTTAAGTCACTACACCTTTTTGCATTCTACTGTGACTGCAATATGAATTTGAGTGAAATCGTAACCAGCAAGTAGGCAAGTTGAATTTAAAAAAAACACCAGGTTAGATTGTGACAACACTGAAATATAATTGATGCAATTTTTTTTCTCATTTTAAACATATTTTTGAGGATAGATACGTGTTTCAAGACAGCTAAAAACATTTTCTTGTACTCAGACTACCAACTACCCTATATACATCACATCAGCTACTACCTCTTTCATCCCACAAAACAGCTATTTATCTAGTGAAAGCAGGCGAGCATTTTCTCAGCTTCTCCTAACCAAGAGGCAGTATAAGTCCTGGATATTCTGAACACCCCAAAAGGATCGCTTTTGAATTCATTTCTTCCAGAATGTCATCCAGGGATGGGTAACATGCATATATGAAACATGGGCTATCTCAGAGACAACCCAGGAAAGACACAAGCAGTGTGAGTAAAGAACGTCTAACTGTCACTTTGTGGCCACTCATAGGACACCTCACTCAAAGTACAGTTAGGTTAATAAGATTTTGTATATTTACTCCAAATAAATTTGTCTTGGAGTCTATGAAACAAGAAGAAGTCAAGAAAGGCTTCCTTGTGTTAGAAAAATAGGAGAAATCAAAATTCATTAAATAGAAAATAAAATGAGTGACAGTGAATCAAACATGTCCTTATTAATTTTAAATTATTAATTAAAAATATTTCCCTTCTGACAATTTTAAGTTTGTATTGAGTTAGCCTGAGTTTCAAAGGAAAAGACTGCTTCAAACAATTTTTATTTTCCATTAAGAAGATGTTGACACAAGTCCTTTAAAAATTGAAAAATTTTCTAAGTACTTTCTGAATCAAACAATTTTGAAACTGGCACTTCCTTGAGATTATTTTGTTTGCAATGACTCACTGGTTTGATGAGAAAACATACTTAAAGCTCTGGGCCAGTCTACATGTGACTCCCTATTCCCTTGTGAAACCCCAGCAAGAGGATTCCCGTCTTGTCACACAGTGAGTCCGTTGCTTAATATTTCCATGAAGCGAGCAGACAGTTGGGGAGTATTTCTGATCCTTCTTTATACCTCCAAAAAATAATTCATGGCATTGTGTGCATAATGCAGTAAGGAGATTAACATCAAGCTTAGAAGGAACATTAACAACCTAATAAGATTCATATTCAGTGCTTGAAAGATCTTGAAACGAGTTGCTCGACTGGCTATTTTCTGATACATTGACCTTATGTACACAGTGAGGGCAGTGAACACAAGCCTGTTCTTCATTCCCATCAGGGCTCAGGGGAATGCTTACGACCACAGCCCATCATCCAGCCTCTATGCTTTTATTCTAAGCCAAGAAGCCAGTAGTTTCCTCTGTAATTGGGCTGAAGGACGTTTAAAAATAATTAATAGGAGTTGGTGCAACTAGTATTATTTGTTGTGTTGTGTGCATTCTAGTTTTTTATTGCCTGCTTCCAGAGCTTAAAGACTTTTCTTCGGAAAGGTTGAATACCAACTGTTCTGAAAGTAGTCCCAAGGCAAAGCAGAATATAAATAGCTCTGCAAGCACAACAAGCTGAAGGCTCCACAAAGGCAAAAGTACATCAAGTAATTAAAAAATACTGAATGATATAAATAGGGAATAGGCCTTTACATTTGCAGATCGTATATATTAAAAATACTATCAGGATCCGAGCTGGTTTTAACTATCGTATTGATGGGAGTAATTGCATAAACCTGAAGGGTAAAGGCAAAAGGGGGAACAGTCTGCTCTACATGCAGAAACCCCTCTGAGGCAGGCCCACCTTCCCCACGTACCCTCAAGGCAGAAGCAGACTTTTGCCACGTGTCTGCTTCTTACAACTGCAGATCCACCAGTATCACCTGTCTTGGCAGTCCAGCCCCACACTGCTCTTTTTTTCTGTGGTCTCCAGAAGACCTGGAGCTGCCAGAGTGATGGGCGTGGGCTGGACACATGGCTGGAGACACCACCACAACCCCTTTAATTATCTATTCACTTAATAGACCATTATCTACACCATGAGTGCTTTATTTTCAGAGGGTCTGGTTTCTCCTTACTTTCCATGATGCAAACCATGGTTACCACGGATGATGCAAACTCAGCCATGTGTGGAAGCAACAGCCCTATGATACTTCCAGGTTTTCACTCATAACACAACTAAATTCTTAGTAGGAAACCTTCTTGGATCAAGGTGTTAACTTTTCATTTTGGCAATACATTAAAATCCCAGATTTGTTTTTTCCTGCAGATCACACCACAGACCTCTCCCTCCAAATTTACTTACAGCTACAGAAACTGCTGCATCAGATTACCAGATGCAGGACAGGGGTGTCATGGGACAGAGAAAATAATGAACTGGTGCAGATATGCTTGATGCAAAGCAGTTATCTGTGTGGTGGAAATCTATGATTTTATTTTGCTCTTTTTCTTGAGTCTTGCAAATGGGGACTGACTTTCCTTCTCCATAGGAAGTCCTGACACGGAACCAACGCACGAAGTCTCACAGGCTCCTGAAGGGGAGGGCTAAGTAGGGCCCTACCTGGTGTTGCAGCACCATCTATCATGTCAGCAACCACCACAGCTCTGGGGACATGATTTGTTAGTTAACATAGCCTTTGTTAGCTAGCTCTCCAGTAGCATACATCAAGGGAAATAGACAGCTTTCAGAAAATTTCAAAGATATACAAGAAGGGGCTTAGTGAAAACTAGGCCAGGTCCAAACTATATACTGATTTGAATCAATCAAAAATCTGGCCTGTTTTATATATTATCCAGATGATGATCCCTGCCATAAAATCTGAGGCAGGTTACCTTTTGGATTAGATTGAGATTGAGGCCCCTTAAATCTAGTTTTCATCTCCTTTTAAACATATGCAAAGGGCAGGAGTCCTGCACAGAGACCTTATGTATGTGGGCTTCTTCCCTGTGGTTTTTTACCCCTTTATTTATAAGAGCAAGCATACATGCAGCACAAATATTCTAACAGCTACTGGTGGTGCACTGTATGTTGTATCACAGGAGAGTAATTTACTGTGCACTGGTCTCAGCTGCCAGTGATTGCAAAGGGAACTCAGCAGATGATTTTTTGATGAAGCTTGTTTCTTGTTGCAGCAGCAGCAGCAGCAGCAAAATCCATAGCATTATTCTGCAGGACTTTGCCCATCATGATTCTGCCATTTCAGTTAGTCTTAACAGATGGAGGATAAAGAAAAAAAAATGTTCCACTGCATTATTTGAAATTTGTCATGTTGATTTAGTTTCATTACTGTTATTAAATTTTATTCTGGAATGGTTTACATATCAATAATAATTAATGGGTTTCTGTATGGCCTGGGATTTATTCCTTGAATGAGGAAAGGACGCTACTGTGACAAAGTCATAAAGCCTTATTGACTTGATCCTTTGCCATAAACACAGGATTCAGGGAGTTAGAGCGAATATTAAATTGATATGATAGTTGTATTTTCATCAGGAGAATAATCCCTTCCAAAATGAAACCTCACAGTAAGTCCAGATCTATGGAATTGTTTTAGAAATCTGCTATTCCAGACATGAACAGGAAAATATTCTCCTAATTAGGTAATAAGAGTGAAGAGAAACAACACAAATATGCGTATTTAATGTACTATTCAGATCCTGAAGCAAAATAAGATAAAAAATGTAACAAAAATTAAAAGTGCATAGACAAATGGAAGAATTTAAACATGTGGAAGGGTGTTTCTAAACAAAGAAATACTGAACACAAAAAGGCCTGTCCAAATTGAAGTTATATTGAAAGACAAGATGAGCCAACTGAAACCCTGCATCCAAACAAATTGAAATTACAGAGGATACCCCAATTTGATATGATTTCATCTTTTGGATGTCTTTTTTTCTAAAGAGATCACTCACAACTCTAAAAAACTTTTGAGTTGTATCTAAATTTTGTGGTGTAAAACAACACCTAAATGTGATTGCCATTTTGTCATATTCTTGGAGAGCAATTTGCACATAGGAGAAAGTTGCCGTGTCATATAATAGAAATTACTGAAGCTCACATGCCACCTCAGAGAGATATACTTTTGCTGATTTGTAAATTAGAGACAAGCCACAAAAGCTCCTAATTCCTTCACAACATAACTACTCATGAGTTTCTGCTGAAAGGCTGCCATCAAAAGGCAATAAATCTTCAGGAAATAATATCACAATGCTAGCTCTAAAGCACTCGTGACTTTTTCCCAACTTTCTCTGGAATATTTCTTCCAAAAGAAAGCAGATGGCAAAATACTCAGTGGGTCAACTTTTGTATTCAAACACTCCCAGGGGTTTCCATTAATTTGAGTTGTCTCCATACAGACGCAGACAAGAACAGAAATAGCTGCCTGTCCTTCCCTAAGATCACCACATTTTAACTTGTTTCTTCTTTATGAGAAGTATTCTTTGAAACCAGCGTTGCTATTCAGTGGACTTTGGATGCAGAAGCATAATGAAAGAAAAAGCAAAATAATGCTTCTAGCTGAAGTGGATTTGCAGATCCAGGACACGCCTGGGTCCAGTCCAGATCCATCCTTCTCCCAGTGAAGCCCCTGGACTTATGACCTGACCTTGCTGCTCCTCTGCCAACACAGCTACCCAACCAGGCAAAACCCGGTCTTCTCTGGAAGTCAGAGACCACTGCTGGGCTGAAGCTTCTCAAGAAGCTAAATCGCTACAGAGCACCAGATTTATTTACTGGTGTACTGGGGAAGAACAAATTCTTTGCAGGACAGATTTTCAGAAGAATTAAGTGCTGACCTCATTCCATTGCTATTGATGTCAGCAAAACCCGCTGAAACAAAGTAAACCAAATGATGGACGAGTCTGAAGATCTCACATGCTATAAACCACGAAAACATTCACGGCAGCTTCATTGGCTGCATTGCTGCTAGCAAACAAAGCCCGGCCAGTGCTAAGGGCTCTGCCTGGCAGCGAGCCGGGGAGC
>NW_008594400.1:0-785 GCF_000691845.1 Merops nubicus | reverse complement strand
CCACCACCCCCCTCAAACCAGTACATAGATCTACTAACTAAGGTGGCCAAATCAGTAGCAAGAAAAAACGATTCAAATGAGTCATGTTTTTGCAACATAATCTGTGGAAGAATGCTTACTGGTAAATGGTGAGAACTATAACTCAACAGAAATTCTGATTACTCTGAAAATTTCAAATTAATAATATTGCTAGGTATTGACGAAGTGTCTGACAAATTAGCAGGGAAGAGAGCAATAGCAACAGTGATTTGTAATAGAGAGTTTGTCCATAGACAATCATATCTGTTGTTTTTGTATGCAGTTGTTACATTAAAAGGTAGACTAATTTGGCGAAAACTAATCATCCTTGCATTCCATCTTGTCCTCAGATATCAGAGGGGCTGGGGGTGGCTGGGCTCAGATTCTGAGTGATATCTAGCTTAGCACTACAAGTCCAGTTGTGTTCAATTTATTGAACTACGACAGTTATGGATACACTAATAGCACCCTGCACCTTCTGCCTGGTCATGCCCCATGGGCACACAGCCATGCTTTGGCAGCCCCCAATCAGAAACTTTTGTGGCTAGCTACATGAACGGCAGTTTATTGAAGCTACAGAATTGTAGGCTCTTATGGATTGCTGGTGATGAATACACTGCAAAGCATGTGCAAGCGTCAAGAGTATAAATAATACAGCCTGGCTACAAATGTGTTAAGTAAAAAGAACAAAAAAGAGCAACTCTATAGAGATTCCAATGTTTCCTTGGGGAAGCAATCAATATAGTCTGGATCTTACCCAAAGGCAT
>NW_008594399.1:0-2352 GCF_000691845.1 Merops nubicus | reverse complement strand
GGCTGCCCTGACCCCAAACCACGGCACGGTGATACAAGAAGGGGAACAGTGGGGAAGGAAATGTGAAGCTCTAGGACTAAATATGCCATGTGGGTTGCGCAGTGCCGAGGAAGGAAGCAAAAGGGGAAACCTGTGGGACCGCGGGTTCGAGTGATAGTGACAAGTCCAGACTGGGATCCGGAGACATGGGATGGATGGGCATATCACTAGCAGTGAGTCTGAAGTGGAAGACCCTGCCTCGATTGATGTATCCAGGGTTTGATCAGCTCCCATGTTTATGTGAAAAATGGTAACTAGTAACAGGGTTTCAATGAGGTCAGATGAACTCACAGATTACACCCCTGAGTAGTTATAACATGGGTGTTATCAACACCCTTCTAACTCTCAGCACGAAGGCCCTGAACAGGAGGGCTGTTATGGGAAAATCAGCTCAACCAGACCAAACACAACAACACACTACTAGAAGGGTGTCCTAGAGGTTGGAAGCCATAGCTGATACCGATATTGGCAGAACAAGGGAACCCTATTGACCAGGTTATTGAAAAGCTCAGCCAGATAGGGGAATTGCCAGGATTAGAATTGGAACAAGAACCACTCAGAGAGCATCAGCCAGAGCCAAAAACTGCAGACAAAGGGGACCCAGGGGAGTGGACTCGATTGTTCTGCTTTCTGCTCAATAGAGGGGTAGACAGAAGGGATATAGACAGTAAACCTATACAAGCTTTGCACTGATTGGTCCAGGACTATCAGGGTAGGCGGGTGAGGAGAGTAGACCACCCTGAGCCAGCACATACAGACATACCCTCTTTTGATCCAGCCAGAGCACCCTCCTTTGGGACTGAACTGAAACGACCCCCAGGATTAGGGCCTCTGTAGCTTTGGCAAGATGTGCGAGAGGCAGTGGAAGCCACCGAACACCCCATGAAAGCCAAGTAGGAGTCAGACCAAACCCCTATACCGATATATCGTGTAACAAGGCACAACCCCCGTCCCTTTACACAATTTGGTAGTCTAATGCCAATAAACAAAGGGTTCGTGCACTAGTAGATATGGGGGCAGAGATCACGATAATTCATGGCAGCCCAAGTAAGATTATGGGGTCCACTAGCCCTGTATGGGGGTTAGGTGATCAATCAGTTATTGGCAAACTTACCAAATTAAAATTACAGATCAGGAATTGGGATCCACATACTTATACAGTGTTAGTGGCAGAAATAGGTGAATATATGTGGCAACTGATTGCATGGACCCAGTTCAGAAGTGAAGCCAAGACTAAGACTTTTATTTTTTACACACACATGATTTATATACCTTTTACAAGCAAGTCATGGTGTCGCGAAACAGTGCCAAAGGTCACCGATTGTCAGGGCTGTAACTATTTGACCCTCGAGACAGAGAGGGCTTCAGACGAGGCCGAGATGTTTACGTGGTGCTCATCTTCCAAGGGTAGATCGAAAATCACCCTTTACCACGCTCAAGAATTGTTACCAAGACCAAGATTCGATATGCAAGCTGTACAGTTTATTAAGGGTTAACACTGGTTGGAAACCGAAAAGTTCAAAGTCGAAATTACCAGTCTGTAAGATGGTGTGTACCGGAAGTCTGAGAATGCTGGGATCTGTAGTTTTAGGCAACCAAGATGTCTGCCTGGAAGTTCCAAGGCTTTCTGGATAACTGCAGCCTTCTGGGTAATGTAGTCCACAGTCAAAATGTTGGCTCCTAGGGCTTTCACAAAGCCTCCAGCTGGGGGAGCCGCACTTTTGCTTTTAAAAAAGCTCAGAGCAGTTCCTAATCAGTTCCGATTAGCCTGGAATGCCAGGAATGCAGGTAGCCACAGCAACCACCTTTCCGAACAGTTCACTCCTGGCTCTAACTGCAGCAGATAGCAGCTGAGGGGAGAGGGGGAGGAGATGGTAAAAATCCAGCTTACTCAGGATCGGAGAGGAGCTCGCTCTCTCTGAAGTGCTTTGTGTGAGTCCAAGATGGCGAATCCACCCAGAATCGAAAGTTTGAACTATTTATACTGCCACGTCATCTCAGATGAGAAATTTCTACTGCATTCCATGGCAGTTTTATCCCAGGTCCAGCAGATGGTGCTACAGGACTATTGTTGGTTTGTCACAGAAACCATCAAGAATTCTCCCCGTTGCACACACGTGGCATATCTTAATTGGTCCTCTGGACCAATTTAAAGTAATTCTAAATTATATTCTGGTCATTTGGTTTCTTGGTCTTCATTCTCCCAGGGGCCCTATTGATGTCTGGTATTTTGATTTCTTCAGTCTCTTGGGGGGCCTATTCCCAAGATCCCGCAGTTGTATTTTTTCAATTACTTCTCTGATGGACTTCCCT
>NW_008594398.1:0-5592 GCF_000691845.1 Merops nubicus | reverse complement strand
AAAAAAAAATACAGCACAGAAAAGCATTACCTGAAATTTTGCTGACTACTCTTCCTGTGCTCCCACTTTCCACCCTTATGAGCATCAGAGAGAGAGCCATGACAGAAAGCTGACAAAATTTGGTCTTCAGCATCACAGATACAACATAGCCCTGCATTTGCAAGTCATACAGCCCTTCAGACAGTTTCTTTACCTATTCCTGGGATGTGATGAAGAGGCTGACCTTCTAAAATTTCCAAAATGAAGCATCATTTATCTCAACCTCAGAAACATCAGATTGTGTAAGAGAATTTTAAACAGTTACATGAAGTCAGACTGCCTTAGGGTAATGTTACCTACCTGTGAGCAACATGCTGCCCACACCACCTCCCAACAAAGGGAGACAAGGAGATTCCAATCCACAATGCAGGCAATCTGAGAGGAAGGTCTGATGCTGCCCACTGCACCCTCTGTGCTCTACTCATAGGGCAGAGGAGGCTGTGGAACCATCCCCCAGTCCCAGCACTCCCACCCCCAGGCACAGACCTTCTGCTTTCAGGACACTTGACAAGTGACACCTTCCTCCTCACCTCCTCCTTCAGAAGGATTTTTTTTAAGAGGGCTCTTAAGGCCATTTTAAAGGCTGTAAATCTTTAAGGGCTCTTAAATGCCCACAGCTCAGTCACTGTTCTCTTAATGACCCCTGAAGTGTTTACCTTAGGGATGTCATATCTGCTCACTGCTTCCTTTCCTGCTTGCTCTTGCAAACAGCCCATTTAACTTTGTTCCACATGGTCAGAACCTATCTCATACAGCTCTCAAGAGAATTGCATGGCATTTAAGTTGAATTAATAAATTAATGTAGAGCAGCCATATCTTCCACACCAGACCTATAAATGCTTCATTTACCAAG
The DNA here is from genome assembly GCF_000691845.1 of Merops nubicus. Classification (NCBI taxonomy): domain Eukaryota; kingdom Metazoa; phylum Chordata; class Aves; order Coraciiformes; family Meropidae; genus Merops; species Merops nubicus. Next base: position 4,700 of record NW_008594398.1, on the reverse strand, counting down.
TAAAAATTGAGAATTGCTAATATATTTGTAGACTCATGAATTGCTTACTAGAAAATTGGGTTGCTACACATGAAACACAGCAGTGGCTACTAAACCACACAGGTTGTTATTTAGCTAGATAGAGTTACTGGTGGAGGAGAATAAAAGGAGGAGGGGGAGATGGGAGCTCTCCAAGGCAGATGTTTCCAAGCTTTTTTTAAACCTAAGAGACAAGCCATAAGACAACACTTGAAGGAGCAGCTGGGGACACTGCATAAATACAGCCATTTAAATGTGACTAATTACACACACAGGCTGGAATTCTCAAAGGAAGACCAGGGAGCCAGGCTCCCAGCTCATGCTGCCTTTCGACAGGAGTTCAGGGGCCTGTTCCTTCAGGCATGCTGGAAGTCAGATGTCATCTTGCTAAATACAGAACACTGCTTCTAAATGTTGCCTGTGGTAGCTTAACCACAGCAAAGCCTATGGATTTCCACAAAGCTATCAGCAGGAGCCCTCCTCTTTATTAAATAAATACGAGTGCCCTACACTGCTCTGCAAGGTGACAGAAAGTCTTCTGGACCAGCCCAGAGGCCTTAAAGCTTCTGGGGAACCACCCTTCTGTGCTAAAACAAGGGTGTTCAATGGTGGGGAAAGGTTTACAAAAGGTCCAGGGCTCCCTTCTGAGTACTTCTGTCATGAAGCAGGAAGAGTATCTGTGTAAGGCAGGTGATGACTCCAAGTTTACAGGGAAGCACGTGCCACAGCTTTTCAGGCTGAATGGGTACACACAGAATGTGGATGCACACTCTGTTCACAGCTTGGTTCAAACTTCAACCTGGCACAGCTGCAGAAGGAGCATCTTTCCCTGCTCCCTGCTGCTCATTTCCCTTTCTCTGTATCACAGGCAAAAAGCAGTGCAGTTTCTAGGATGCACAGGATTAACACCTCACTCGTCTTTAAAAACATGAGGGAGAGAAAAAAAGATACATCATTTCTCCAGCAGCTGCCAGGAGCTGTCTGCCAGAGCAAAAGGGTGGGAATGGTTGGACTTGATGATCTTGAAGGTCCCTTCCAACCTAAAGGATTCTATGATTCTATGGACACGAGCAGCAGGAAGCATGGGAAAGTCTTGACCACTTCTTTCCATGGCTTAGTACCTTAAAACGTTCACAGAATTATGGACAGATTTCTGGCAGGTGACAGATCACCTGACAAGCAAGAGATGACCTTCTCTTTACAGCAAATGGAAGGTGAGGCCAGATGGGGTGTTTTGCAGAGTCAGTCCAGAAGACTGTGCTGTGGTAGCTGGTAGAGTCTCAGGGCCTCTGGAGGGCTCTGATGGAGCACAGCAGCTTAGTGGTTGAGGGCTGAATGAAAGTATTGAATGCTTCCTAAGCAGAAACTATTAGGTAACAGTTTTTAACTGATTTTTTTGCTTCCTCTGCAGAAGCTAAGCAAGCTCACATGCCTTTCACATTTTAAAACTATCTACTACTTAATGTCACCAAGGGCACACCAGTGAAGACCTAGGGGTAAGCCTGTAAGAAAACTGATCTTTATTTTTCTGAACAGGTAAAGTTTCTACACTAGGCCTAGTCTTCATTCAGCCTGTGTATGTCTTTTCAAACAAGCACTATTCTGGGGCTTAAAAAAAAATATGTCTCCAAGGTATTTTTAAACAGCTGCCCTTTGGAAGCAGCTTTTGTTCTCCCTGCAAAGCTGAACTGTTTAACCAGTTATACCTATGAGGCCATTTGCAGGGCAGGGTTTATCCTTGCAGCTAAGAGCTTCATTTAAAAAAAAAAAAAAGAATTTCTTTTAAACTTAAAGGAAGTCAAGGAAGTTCACAAGACAAGTGTTAAATTCATCAGTCCAGTCTGTTTTTAAGATGAAGTGATTCTAGGTTCTTGCTCATGGTTTTATAGCTTTGTCTTACTTGTTTCACTGCAATAAATTTGTGAGCTGTCCACAAGAAAATCAGTTATTCTCAGAAAACTCAATTTTTCTTGAAAAACTGTTTTTCACTGATGAACTACCTGTGACAAAGGTTCTGCCTCTCTCACTTTTGCTGCTCTTCCCACTGGCAGATTCCAGCTACACAGACATTTAGCTGAGCAGTGCTCAATTACCACAGGCTTTTCTTACAAACCTAAGCAACAAAACCAAATTATCTATGAACAAACCTGAACAAGGTTTCAGATCATGTGGAAAAATGTACAGAGCTCTGTTTACTGTATACCTTCCTCAAGCAAACATTGTGGCATGAAGAAAATGCTGGATCAGAGTCTGAAGTGCTTCCCCCCACCCTCCCCAGTGTAATCCTTCCCCTTTCATCATTCCCTTGCTTATTGTTACTCACAAGACACACTGCCATGAAAGAACACACCAGTGGAACTACATATTCTAGAAATATTTTTGATTTCCCTGATTCCATTATCTAAACTGCTAAGCTCTACTCCTACCACTCAAATAATTAGCTCTGGAAACCAGCCAGAGCCAGAGTGCCCAGGTCAGCTACAGAAGGAAGATGACAATGGGGAAGGATGGCTTCAGCACACAAGAGCTTGCCTGGGCTCTGATTTGCAAGTTGTGTTTCCAAGAGCCAAGGGCTGGATTTAGATCATGATAAACTCTAGATGTTACAGTTCAGTGGTTAAAACCTCAGGATTTTTATACACATTTCAGCTAACACATTGTTCACACTGAGAAATCACCCTGCAAATCACAGTTACAAAATACTTTGCAAGCCAATCTAAGTGTTTTCTCTGCATTGCAGAAAGTGAACAAAACAGCCTTCTAATCAAGGCCATTAGGCAAAAATTTCAATAAAGATTTAAAACCTGTCTGGTCAAATGAATAGAAAGATAGAAAGAGAGGCTGCCCTACTGTAAAAAGATGTCACTGCCTTATTGCTTTTCATAAAGGAAGAAGTGTCACATTTTAAGAAGGACTTTTCCAGACATCTATTTCTAGTATTCCAGGAATTTAATGGAAAAATCCATTGGTATTATAATATCACCAGGTCCCACTTAAGTGAAGACAAAAACTTTTAAAAGGAAGCTGGTTGTGGCATGGCAAACTCTCTCAGAATAAAGTGAGGCAAACAGTCCTGAAGGTCCTTCAGTACACCACCTAACTATTCAAAACAGGCCACGGTGAGAGTGGAAGGATGCCCCAGTTAATCCACTGGGTCCCAGACATCACAGGGTCCTGACCCACAGTTAGTGTTCAGTGGATATGCACAGAGGCCTTTGGGGCTGTACCACACCACTAAGGAGTGTAGGAGTGTCCTACACACACAATGGCCAAAGGAAGTGTATGATTCCAACACTCTCATTTTGACAGCTCTTCTGTCAGAATACAAAGCAGATACCTGGCAGAAGACAACCAGCTCTGCCACTGCTCCTGAAGCAGCCACCTGAAAAACCTTTGGTGTGATCAAAGAGCAATGGCCTTCCAGACTCTTGCCTCAGAGGAGGGAGAAATCTTGACTCTCATCTGAGTTCTGTGGCTTCTAGGCTTCAGTTCATTTGAGTGAGACTAGATGGCTGAATCTCTGCTGCCCTAATAACTGATGGCAGGCTTTTGTTTAAATCAGCTCTGTAATGCTCTGTCATCACAAGTCGTGTTATAAATTTGCTTAGCTGGTAAGGTCCTTAATGCAAATCAGAAGGACATTAATATTATCCTTTGATGTCTTTTTAGTATTTATGCCATGACTAAATTGGATAAGTGCTTTATTAACATCTAAGAGCATTAGGAAGAAAATCACATAGATTATGTGGAAGCAAGAAGAGAAAATGAAAAAAAACTCACATCCTATAAATCTGTAAGGATATCACTAAAAACATCCAATGTCTAATCAATGTTTTGATTCTTCCAACTATTTTTAAATGAAGCATTGCACAGCATCTGTAATTAGTGTTTAACTCTGCAGTTACACTTCAAATCCTACCGTGTTGCAAGCTTGTGGCAGACGACCCCAGTGTCTGTTATGACTTCACTCAGTCTCAGCTCAAGGTGGACCTTCCCCTGAAACACACCAAAAACACCATATGAAAAGTTAGTTTTAGGCATAGCCAGCCAAGCCATTCCAACTTAAAGCAAGTCAGCTAATGCTAGTCATTCCAGAAGTTTAAATCTTACTAGCAGCACAGCTAAGGGATTTCACCTGCCAGAGAATCCAGATGAGTGGCCATTTCACCCAATTTCAGTGCATGATTTCCACCATTATCTTCTCTGTTTTACTAATTGAGGGATATGGAATGTCTGTGACACAAAAATATTGGACCAAGGTGTTATGGCAAGAAAATAAAGGCAACCATGGATGCAAACTGCATTGCCCTCATCAACTTGATTACATTTCAAACCATGAGTATCCACTCCCACTGACAAAAACTCAGCACCACTGTTACAGTGTATGTACAGCACATGAAAAACACATTTTATTACCAACCTATTCTGCCCTGTTAGCACTGCCCTATCATCTTCAGCAAATCATCATGGTCAATATTGAGTCGCCCACCTTCAGAAGCACTTCCCCTCCACCCTTTTTACCAAAGGACCCTAAAATCCACCCTGCTAGTTAGTGAGAGCTCTAATGTGGGTGTCATCTTTGACTCAGTTCTACCTCAATTCATACACAAGTCTGTTGCCACCCCTTTCATAAGTTCTTCCAGATTTAACATTTCTTCTTTTTGTACATGACTAGAACTCTT